>NC_092086.1:29613992-29815012 GCF_045679555.1 Salvelinus alpinus
ACCCCGTTGGGAAACTGCATATAGGGTCAAATCATAATTTCACTATTGATTCTAGTTTGTTTGTTTGTTTGATTGTTTGACCGTAAGGTTCAATCTAAATGTAACAAGTTCAGGAAGATTGCTTCACCTCAACATGCCTTGACTTTTCACTGGCATAATGAGGGAGAGGTTTATATGGATTTTTCTTTCTGGAATGCACTGTCCCTTCCAGAAGAGCCATTTTCCAGTGTCAGTGTTCTGAGGTGATGAAGCATTCTCCTCTCACCAGACCTGGGTTCAAATACTATCTATTGAGAGAACCTGTTGCAATGGAACCAACAGAAAAGTCTCAATAGTCTAGTTGCAAACCACACCATTTGTCACTCCAGGCAGACTCAAGCAATCACTCAAAGTATTTGAAAGATTTTAAATAGCATTTGAACCCAGGTCATCTCTGTTTGTCACAGTCACAACACTCACCAGTCTGCCCTACCAAACCTGTCTGAGGAGGGGCAGTCTGTGGTGTGGTCTCCATGGGCAACAGATGCAAAAAGTCCCAAAAATGTTGTACATTTGGTATGGAAATTATATTTGTACATGTAAATGAATCATTGTTGGGTTGGATTCCATCATGGAGAGTGAATGGGTCTTGTGACTTACAGTATATCTGGTCTGATGATGTCTCTTGGGTTTGTTTACAGGGAACCCAACTGAATGGGTTTGGAAAGACGCCTCTTTTCCTCGGGTAAGTCATGCATCATGTCATATGGATTATGAAGATAATATTAACACATCTATCTTAAACTCACAATAACATGTGTGGACACGCAATCTTCCTTTCATATAGTCAGTCATACACTCTACCCACAGTGCAGTCCACATACAGAGTGTAAGGGTTCTATTCTTTCTTTCATATAGTCAGTCATACACTCTACCCACAGTGCAGTCCACATACAGAGTGTAAGGGTTCTATTCTTTCTTTCATATAGTCAGTCATACACTCTACCCACAGTGCAGTCCACATACAGAGTGTAAGGGTTCTATTCTTCCTTTCATATAGTCAGTCATACACTCTACCCACAGTGCAGTCCACATACAGAGTGCAAGGGTTCTATTTTGGGCTGGCGCTAAGGAGGCGCAAGGGTCAAATGCACGTTAATTTGCAATTTCGTCATGTAAAAACAGGTACACTGGCATTTTCCAGCCCTTACGCCAAGTTCAGCAATTTACCTGTCTACCATCAGCTCCCTTGCACTGAAGTGGGAGGGGTTACAATTTTAGAGGTGTGTCCTTAAAAACAACTGCAAAAGTGACCATTTTCATGCAGCGCTAATGGGAGGTTTTAAGACGCACAAAAAGCAGGTCTTAACAGTAATGCAGATGATAATGGCAGGGATTTTGAGAGGGGAAGCACAGCCTATCCAACCATGACAGAGTGGAAGCACAGCCTATCCAACCATGACAGAGTGGAAGCACAGCCTATCCAACCATGACACACAGAGTGGAAGCACAGCCTATCCAACCATGACACACAGAGTGGAAGCACAGCCTATCCAACCATGACACACTGAGTGGAAGCACAGCCTATCCAACCATGACACACAGAGTGGAAGCACAGCCTATCCAACCATGACACACAGAGTGGAAGCACAGCCTATCCAACCATGACAGAGTGGAAGCACAGCCTATCCAACCATGACACACAGAGTGGAAGCACAGCCTATCCAACCATGACACACAGAGTGGAAGCACAGCCTATCCAACCATGACACACAGAGTGGAAGCACAGCCTATCCAACCATGACAGAGTGGAAGCACAGCCTATCCAACCATGACACACAGAGTGGAAGCACAGCCTATCCAACCATGACACACAGAGTGGAAGCACAGCCTATCCAACCATGACAGAGTGGAAGCACAGCCTATCCAACCATGACAGAGTGGAAGCACAGCCTATCCAACCATGACACACAGAGTGGAAGCACAGCCTATCCAACCATGACACACAGAGTGGAAGCTCAGCCTATCCAACCATGACAGAGTGGAAGCACAGCCTATCCAACCATGACACACAGAGCCCATGGAAGGAGAGATGTGCCTTTTGTGTCGGTGAATCTCGTATTTAGAAACATAAAAAAACGATTGCTTTAATTTGATTAAAAACCAAGCATAGCGTCTCCTCCCCTTAATCAACGCTGGTATACCAGCATCACATAGGTGTGCCTTTTTATCCTGGCTATTATACAAAAGTAGCCTATGAATAAAGTGGTTTTAAATGGTCTACTGAGAGTGCTTTGACATTTTTGTCCCCTCGTGCTTTTTCATTATTCACAATTCACATACCTGTATTTCGCTTGTTCAGAAGGCTATCCATCCACAGTTTCAAAGAGCGCCCCCTTGTCCGATTACCAAAGACACACTCCAAACTATTTAGTCGTCCTATAATGCCATATCAACGGCAGATCTTTTTTTTTTAAATCTGCCTCGCACATAGGCAACGATACGGTTGACAGGAGCATAATATTTTGTATAGACGTGCGAATGTTATGCGTAAAGATATTTAGGCCTACGTGTGCAAACAGTGCCATGGAACGAGATAAGCAATTTATGATATGTTTCTGACCCAATATTATTTAGAAATAATGTTTTTTGTTTAAAAAACAACTAGTTTTTTTGTTTAATTTGATTCTAAAACAAACATATTAAAAAGATTCACCAGGCTGTAATGTAATCAAAAATGTAATCTACGTAATCCCCAGAAGTAATTATTTAGCATGAGGGCCATAAACAATAACTAGTAATACTGCAGACTCCAAGAAAGGTTCAAATCTCCCCTTTCTGGTAAATGTAGTTATAAATTGCTGAGGTGAGGTCACTTCTCAGGACACAAAATATGATACAAATATGAAATGTGATATATTTCCTATTCAACAAAACGGTATAGATAAGGCTTGAAATGACTTATATGCTTTCTAAATATAGTATAATCAATTTATAAACGACTAACTATAAGATTTCCTTAACTGTAAAATACATATTTGTATATTTAATGTTAGAGAAAATGTGTATATTTTCTAAAGGTCTATCTTGATCAAAACGTCTGCCCCCATCGATGTAAACGTCTCACAGCACTCTAGCTTGGCTTCCTGAACTTGTTAGGAACTCGCCTTTCATCTAATATTTATGACAAACAGAAAGTGTTTTTGTTTGAACTCTATTAATTGTTTGAAATTACTGGCTATAAATCGATCTCTGAATGTGCTACAGCGACAAAACTACTTCTCCCGCTGCATTACGGTGTAAGGATTCCAGGCATATGTGTTGTTAGTGGCTGTGATGTAGGGTTCAGCCAGGAGTTGGACAGTTGGAAGAGCGAATGAAATGGTAGGAGGGACATCCCAGCTTCAAGTGGTGTCAGATTTAACATCCTGCTTCACGCAGGCAGAAGAGACATACCCCTGTGTCCATTAGAATCAAGGCTACCGCTCAATGCAAGCCATTTCAATCTATGGTGTCTACATATCCATTTATAAGATGTCGGTTGAAACCGGTACCAGAACCACTCAGGTCCCCAAAACAGGGGACTTTACATCTATTATAATAAATTGTTTAATTTTATACACTGTCTTTTTAGGCCTTATCAATAGCCTGGTGAATTGAATCTTGCTTATTGTCTACGTTTGGTATGTCCATGTCCAGACTGCAATTAACAGTAGGCCCCTATATCAGTAGTCCCCTATATCAGTAGACCCCTATATCAGTGTGAATGCTACAGCCTATGTTTAACCATGTTTTTCCATATTGAAGCAATGCAACTAGAACAATGTGGACTGCAAACATGTTCAAAACATTTAGTAAATATGGGGCAGGCTATTTAACGAACTAGGCCATAACAGACTAACATTCGAATTGGAGTTGATGACAACATAATACATAAAAGACCATAAATACACAACTTGAAGCAACACATATTTAGCCATGGAGCACGTTCTGATTGACCCAGCCTGTTTGTTCCACTGCCACCTACTGCGCCCATAATTCCGGTTGTGAAAATAGCAAAAGTATTTTTGACACACCCCAAAGCTGTAACGCTACCGCCACTGCTAAGATTTACCATTGTGTTAGGTTTGTTCAAATAGGGCCCAAGTGTCATAAAATCATCACACCAGCATTAACCAGTCTCTGTCTCCTTAGGGGAGGGAACCCGTTCACCGCAGTCAAGCTACGTCCCACAGTCACCAATGACCGCTCAGGCCCAGTCATCTAAACCTCCAGACCCACCCTCCTGTCCACCTCTACACAGGAGCGGCACCTCCAGCTGGGCATCACCCCATGCTCTCCCCCCTCCTCCTCCAGGCGGATGGACCCAGGGCCGGACACTAGTGGACAGGACAACTTGACACTGTGGGCTGCTGTGCTGAAGATCCAGTAATTTCACTACTACAGATGCCATTAGAAATGACATTGTCTAATACACAGTTGCCCTACTGCTGCAAACGCTCTCCCTGAGAAGGTGGGATTTATTTATGTAAACAGATGCACATATATAGATTTTCTAGACCTATTTTTGTCGGCGATGATGAGTGGCGACATACTACATGCGTTCTCGCTGGGCGTGTGCGAAAAGGAGTCGAGGAAAGCCTGAGATTGGGCCGTTGAAATATCAGAATGTATTTATGACAATTTTCTTTTGCTTGTTCAATCACTCGTCAAAGATTTTTCGTTGCCATAGGGCAGTAGATAAATTAATGTATGCAATACGGGCCCTATGCATCACAATTTACGGAGGTCCTTATGGTAGTGTTGCTCTTGTTATTGTTGATGTATCTCCAATATGATATGTAAAATTGCATTGTTGCTATCATTACTAAAGACCAACAGCTGGCGACTGTCGAATGTAACTATACTCATTCAAGGGAAGCGCACACATCGTTTCTTCCCCTCAACTCCTTCCAAGAAGTGTACAACGAATTTGATTGGTTGAGTGTGTCATTGTCATCTTGCTGATTGGTTTTACAGTTAAGTGTTCATACAGTGCTGCTGTTACTAGTGGAAGATGTGAGACCTGTTTACCTTAACTCTATATACCAACAGTAATCATTCTGTGAAACGTCTCTCACCTGTCTCTGTTATTCAAGTAGCCCGGGTCATGTTCATTAGGCACCAAATGGAAGAAAGCAGACTGAAACCTTTGAGGGAATGTTTCTTATTGTTTGATAAGAAATGTTCAACTGTTTTAAAAAGTTGTCCATTACGTTTCCTAATGAATATGAGCCAGTAGTGCTGTGGACATACATTTTTAAAAGGACATGCTTAAATGGAACTCATAACGTCCCATAGACCGTGCAGCCATTTTGCAGTTATCTTCATGCTTCATTGAAGGCATTTTCAACCTAGTGGCTAATTTTATCATTTTTCTTTGGTCTGCCTTGCCTACTCCCTGAGTTTGAACGTTGCTGTATGAAAATAAACAAATATACACTGAACAAACATGTAAACGCAGCATGTAAAGTGTTGGTCCCATGTTTCATGAGCTGAAATAAAAGATGCTGGAAATGTTCCATACGCATAAAAAACGTACTTCTCTCAAATGTTGTGCACAAATCTGTTTACATCCCTGTTAGTGAGCATTTCTCTTTTGCCAAAATAATCCATCCACCTAACAGGTGTTGCATATCAAGAAGTTGCATGATCATTACACAGGTGCACCTTGTACTGGGGACAATAAAAGACCACTTTAAAATGTGGAGTTTTGTCACACAACACAATGCTACAGATGTCTCAAGTTTTGAGGGAGGGTGCAATTGGCATGCTGACTGCAGGAATGTCCACCAGAACTGTTTCCAGATAAAATCATGTCAATTTCTCTACCATAAGCCACCTCCATAATTTTTGAGAATTGGCAGTACGCCCAACCAGCCTCACAACCACAGACCACGTGTAAAGGCATCGTGTAGGCGAGTGGTTTGCTGATGTCAATGTTGTGAATAGAGTGCCCCATGGTGGGGTTATGGTATGGGCAGGCATAAGCTACAGACAATGAACACAATTACATTTTATCAATGGCAATTGTAATGCAAAGAGATATCGTGATGAAATCCCAAAGCCCATTGTCGTGTCATTCATCCGCTGCCATCACCTCATGTTTCAGCATAATGCACAGCCCCATGTTGCAAGGTTCTCTACAGAATTCCTGGAAGCAGAAAGTGTCCCAGTTCTTCCATGGCCTGCATACTCACCAGACATGTCACCCATTGAGCATGTTTAGAACGCGCTGGATCCACATGTACGACAGCGTGTTCCAGTTCCCGCCAGTATCCAGCCACTGAAGAGGAGTGGGACAACATTCCACAGGCCACAATCAACAGCCTGATCAACTCTATGTGAAGGAGATGTGTCGTGCTGCATGAGACAAATGCTAGTCACACCAGATACTGACTGGTTTTCTGATCCACACCCCTACCTTTTTTAAGGTATCTGTGACCAACAGATGCATATCTGTATTCCCAGTCATGTGAAATCCATAGATTAGGGCCTAACAAATGTATTTAATTTGACTGATTTCCTCATATGAACTGTAACTCAGTAAAATCTTAGAAATTGTTGCATGTTGCATTTATATTTTTGTCCAGTATATTTTATTGCTTGTCTTCTCGTTATTTCAACTCTTTGTCATGATAAATTATTGGTGAATTATAAATGTTATAACCAATAATATATAACATAGTTACTTTATGACTAGAAAGGCCAGGTTTCAATCCAAGACACACTGTTAATACACCTTTTAAAGGCAATTTCCCTGATGTTCGCAGAGATCACATTCATGTTCAACTCTGGATGTCGGCTCTGATTCTAATAATTAACTGGTTGAAAAACTGAATCCGGTTAGTTACAACTGGGGTCGAATTGAACAGGAACAGGGTTGTCTTCTACAAAGTGATTGGGCACTGATCTAGAATCACTTGAGCTTTTTAGACCATAATTAATATGATTATATGGAAACCTGAGGGACCTGAGGATCAGGGACCTGATCCTAGATCAGCACTCTTACTTTGAGATACTTTATGAATACGGGCCAGGAAAAGTTTTAAAAGATCAGCCGAGACATGTACTGCACTCATGTTTCTTTATTTACAATAACTCTTTTATAAAAAATAAGGACCTCAATCATGATGGAGTGCGTAGTGTTTCAAAGCAGATCCATGTAAAATACACCCCCCAATATATGACCCCATTTTATTACATGACATGGACAGTAACAATACACTACTGGTGGTAGTGGGTACATAGAGACATTCTCGGTTGATTGTCTATTGTTGGGAGGATCGCAGGAGGCCGAGTTATCACTGAGAATAATACTAAGATGGCTACACATTATCCAGAGATTACACACGTCAACCTGCTTGTATTATGCAAAAACTCGCTGCATGCTTTTCCTCCCTTGGCTGAGTCTGCTTGGTTGTAGGTCAAAGACGTGGTGCCCGACTTGACCTGGGTGAACTCCTGCAGAGCCTGTGTAGGGCGCTTCACCCTATGTCGGAATTTCCACACTACTTAGAACGTACATTTTTATTGGGCATGCATTCTAAGTGGTATGCTATAGTGACATTAAAGGATATTGGAACAGAGACCCCTGTTCATTAGGCAGAAAACGGTAGAAAATGGACTGAAACAGGGAGAGACTACCTGGTCTTGTCCAATAAGAAACGCTGAGGTCTGCAGACCTATATAAAAGCAATCAATCAGAATCATACCCGTGAAAATATGACATGGCCCCAGAATAAAAAGAAACCAGAACAGACAACAGCTCAATGACAAATGTTCAATGTCTCGGTTAGGGACAGTTGATGTCTCAGTGTTACGTTCAAAACCGTCCCCCAGCCAGAGTCAAGCTGGGGAAAGATATTCTCTACGACACTGGCCCAGACTGAGTGGGGGCAGCATTCTCAAAGCCTTCAAAACAGAGGTTCAAAAGAGTTGCTTAAAGCGGCTCTCGCTCGATGGGTCATTTCCTTATAGTCATATATCTGTACAGTGACGAACCACTTCCCAACGTAATGAGTCTTCTTTAAAAAATACATTCATCCTAAAATTGTGACTACATGAAACAGAAGGCGCCTCAGAAGTGCAGAACTGAACAATTCCCAGTTGTGGCGCAATTGGAATTTAACATTGAGCACAAAATCTACTTGTGCCTCCGTTTGATTGAACATGACAAAACAAAGGAATTCTATCAAGTAAATGATTTGTTATTGATCCACGCCTTGAGCCACATAATGATCGCAATCCCTTTCTGGGCCTATATCACAAAGAGCATCAGAGTAGGATTGACAATCTAGGATCAGTTTGGCTATTAAATCATAATGCACAAGGTTTATATGGACAGGGAGGACCTGATCCTAGATCTCCTAGCACTCCTACTCGGATGCACTTTTTGAATATGCGCCCTGGGGCCGTATCCACAAAGCATCTCAGAGTAAAACATTTGGTGGTAAGTGCTATGAGACAACATTTTACTCCTACTCTTATGGGTAAAAATAAAAGCTATGCAGGAAGCTTCTTTAGTCATAACAGTCCCCCACCTAGTCAAGAGATATTTAGGAGACCTCATGAGCTGTCCTAACCAGTGAAGAGTTACCAACAGGTGTCTTGGTAATAGAGAAAGGCAGTGGTTCCTGCGCCATAGACAGGCAGTTGCTTTGGAGTTGAAAGAATGGTTGATATTTCTATATGATCAACCCATAATAATGTACACCTTGTACCTTCATTCACATGACAGCCTGTGCTTAAATACTTACAACCACTGGGCTAATAAACAACCACACAGTTCTCTTTCAACTATTTCATGAACCTACATCATGTCATTTAAAGTTATCCCTTTGGAGCACAATACCACGTTAAAAAAAGGCCGTGGCCGTGCCTATGGGTTGGGCAATTGGAAGCATCTACAGCCTATATTAACTTTGATTATGTTCGGTAAAATTAGACATTTTTTAAACGCTTTATGCAACATTATCGGCAAATGACTCGATGCCTAGTGTGCCAAAGCTATTTAGATCTGTTGAACAGAGGTGTGCTGATATAACGTTCATATTTTAACTGTCAAACTGTATGATTCAGTGCAATATGGCATTCACATTATTATAAACATATGCAAACCTACATATTAGGCTAAATGAAAAGTAGACAAAGTCATCGTGTCAGGCAAAAGATAAACGTTTTACCATTCACCGTCGTTGTCTGAAGCGTGCTATACAGCTGTCAGTGCCTCGTCGTGATTGTTGCAAATGATGAGGAATAACCAATGTCAATGAGCATCATCACTATCCTTCTTTTGCGGTACCTCAAACTGTCGTGATTACCAACGGAGAAACTTTTAGGAGTTGATTTTTCTCCTGGCTCAGAGTTTGTCTGAGCAGTAACTTATCATCATAAAACCTACTCTGAGCTGGGAGCTTGTTTTGTCTTAAAACAGGATCCTAGGATCTTTTCTGATACGCTTTGTGGAATATGGCCCCTGTCTGTTTTCTGCTCTATAGCGTAATAAAGGCACCAGCAGTAGATAGACAAAGATCAGGCTTCTTCACTAGATAATACTACCAAAGTATATTCTACCATGTGCAAATGTAGGTTTTCACATGCACCTCTATCATATTATCAGAATTAATGGCTGGCTATAAGTTCATTGTGGCGACTACTTAATCGTTGTATAGAAAATACCTGGCATCCTCAGTGTGTAATAATTATAAACAACAAGGTTATAAGATCCAGCTGGGCTGTGAGAGGACGAGCTACAGGTTGGTCCTTCTACCCGAAGGTGGCGCCACAGTTGGGACATCTCCTCTGGCGCAGTGCCAGGCAGAAGAGGATCCCCAGGGGGAAGAAGAAGACAGCACACATGATCCCCAGACAGGTGAAGTCATCCTCCAGCACGCCCACTCTGACAAAAGACGAAGACACATATTAAAGAGACAGAACGTTGGACTCTGGTGATGCTCTCCAGCAAAAACGGGGCCACCTGAGCAAAACCACGTTTGCCTATAAGTAAGGATGTGTGGTTTTATGAGATAAGAAGTTATTTAAAAATGATCATATATGTAACAATATTCAAGCAAAACAAATTTAACTCATCAATTAGCAACTAAATTCCCCATACACCCCAGAAAGCATTTTTTAGGACTGAGAAAGCTCTTGTCAATGCATCCACCTCCCAAAAACCAAGAGCAGGGAAAGGAGCCCCTATTGGTGTAGAGATTGAACCATTCTGTTGTTGTTGTGTCAAGTGGCCACAGGGCAAATAACTAATAATGAGAGAGAATAATAAGTAGCTTATACTTTCTAGCAGTCATTGTGACTCTGGGCTTTCTAGGTTCCCATGGTAACCGTGTTGGAGATGCAGTGCTATTAGATGTATGAGCCGTGAACATAATCACAACACTGTTATGTGGTTCCCATGGTAACCGTGTTGGAGATGCAGTGCTATTAGATGTATGAGCCGTGAACATAATCACAACACTGTTATGTGGTTCCCATGGTAACCGTGTTGGAGATGCAGTGCTATTAGATGTATGAGCCGTGAACATAATCACAACACTGTTATGTGGTTCCCATGGTAACCGTGTTGGAGATGCAGTGCTATTAGATGTATGAGCCGTGAACATAATCACAACACTGTTATGTGGTTCCCATGGTAACCGTGTTGGAGATGCAGTGCTATTAGATGTATGAGCCGTGAACATAATCACAACACTGTTATGTGGTTCCCATGGTAACCGTGTTGGAGATGCAGTGCTATTAGATGTATGAGCCGTGAACATAATCACAACACTGTTATGTGGTTTCACTGTGTGACCTGGGGAATCACATGGAGAGAGTTAACTGTGGGTTCCCCTGACCAGAGTGGCTACTAGAAGGAACAGAGCTGCAGGGGTTAACAGCTAGCAGGAACTACTGTCTGGTCTTATGACTCCACATGTTGGCTGACTAGCATCACGTCCAATGCATCCGTCAACTCCCCTTAGATGAAATCTACATTGTATAGACCCAAATATGTGTAGATGTTGAGCTATAGTGATTACACTATACACCTCCTAGCCCATCACAATCACATCATGGTGGGTTAAAATCAGAAGGGCTTCTTGTGACAGACATAAACACTGTATTTCAATAAGCGTTGTGACTAGAGGGAGTGCAGCAACCAGAAGTTACTTTTTACAGCAGGTTAGGAGAGCATTTTAGCTAGCCCTAACCCTAACCCTTTCCCTAACCTTAACTTAAGTCTCCTAACCTGCTAGGAAAAAAGGTAACTTCCAGTTGTAGCTGTACTTCCTCTAGTTAGAACCTTTTCTAAAAGAAATGGTGGACAGCAAAAACATGTGAGCAACAACAGGTGGAGCGCAAATGTAGTGTGGACTTTGACGTTTTGCCTGCTGTGTGTGTGTGTGTGTGTGTGTGTGTGTGTGTGTGTGTGTGTGTGTGTGTGTGTGTGTGTGTGTGTGTGTGTGTGTGTGTGTGTGTGTGTGTGTGTGTGTGTGTGTGTGTGTGTGTGTGTGTGTGTGTGTGGCCTGCCTGCCAGCCTGCACCTGCCCTGCGCCATGTACATGTCATGGGTGTGTTTACACCGCCACTGCTTATCAGCTGAGTATCAGAGTGTGCCAAGGCCACAAACTGGACTAGAACCCTTTAGTGAACCTGGCAATGCAAATAGTGGTGACAAACTAAAACAAGCCCTCTCCCTCTACTCTTAATCTAGTGGTGACAAACTAAAACAAGCCGTCTCCCTCTACTGTCAATCTAGTGGTGACAAACTAAAACAAGCCGTCTCCCTCTACTGTCAATCTAGTGGTGACAAACTAAAACAAGCCGTCTCCCTCTACTGTCAATCTAGTGGTGACAAACTAAAACAAGCTGTCTCCCTCTACTCTCAATCTAGTGGTGACAAACTAAAACAAGCTGTCTCCCTCTACTGTCAATCTAGTGGTGACAAACTAAAACAAGCTGTCTCCCTCTACTGTCAATCTAGTGGTGACAAACTAAAACAAGCCGTCTCCCTCTACTGTCAATCTAGTGGTGACAAACTAAAACAAGCCGTCTCCCTCTACTGTCAATCTAGTGGTGACAAACTAAAACAAGCCGTCTCCCTCTACTCTCAATCTAGTGGTGACAAACTAAAACAAGCTGTCTCCCTCTACTCTCAATCTAGTGGTGACAAACTAAAACAAGCCCTCTCCCTCTACTCTTAATCTAGTGGTGACAAACTAAAACAAGCTGTCTCCCGCTACTCTTAATCTAGTGGTGACAAACTAAAACAAGCCGTCTCCCTCTACTCTCAATCTAGTGGTGACAAACTAAAACAAGCTGTCTCCCTCTACTGTCAATCTAGTGGTGACAAACTAAAACAAGCCGTCTCCCTCTACTCTCAATCTAGTGGTGACAAACTAAAACAAGCCGTCTCCCTCTACTGTCAATCTAGTGGTGACAAACTAAAACAAGCCGTCTCCCTCTACTGTCAATCTAGTGGTGACAAACTAAAACAAGCCGTCTCCCTCTACTGTCAATCTAGTGGTGACAAACTAAAACAAGCTGTCTCCCTCTACTCTCAATCTAGTGGTGACAAACTAAAACAAGCCCTCTCCCTCTACTCTTAATCTAGTGGTGACAAACTAAAACAAGCTGTCTCCCGCTACTCTTAATCTAGTGGTGACAAACTAAAACAAGCCGTCTCCCTCTACTCTCAATCTAGTGGTGACAAACTAAAACAAGCTGTCTCCCTCTACTGTCAATCTAGTGGTGACAAACTAAAACAAGCTATCTAACACTCCTAGAAATCAGGCTCTATTATTTGACTTTGTGGTCCAGGCCTCAGAAGTGAAAACAAAAGTCTGTATTTACACCAAACACTGGTGTAAAGTCTCATTGGAAACGTGCCATTAGTGTATTCTATCATCAATTAGACTATTATGTTCATTTTAAAAACACTAAATGTGATTATTTTTCCTTCAAAATCAACACAAGACAGACACTACAGCTGCTGTGTCATGTTCATTAGGCACCAAACGGAATAAAACAGACAAACAGGAACGGACTACCTTGACTTGTCCAATAAGAAACACTCATTTTCCATTGCAAAACATTTAAATGTTTATTAGGACAAACGTTTTCCATTGTATGACCTACAGAACACGACCCTGACCATTTTTCATACAAGACCACGTTGACTCATGATAACTTTTGACCTTCAAGAGCATCATACATAATGTACAGTCAATCAACTTCCTCTCTCCTGTCACAAGTCTGTGTTCCAAGCAGCGGACACTGAGGATGTTGCATCAGACAAATTGAAACCACTGAGGTCACTCTCGAAATGAAGCTTTCCCCTACAGCAGCAGCTTTAGCGTGTACTAGCGCCTGCCTGCCTGCCTGGCCACAGTGCAGCGTGTACTAGGCCTGCCTGCCTGCCTGGCCACAGTGCAGCGTGTACTAGGCCTGCCTGCCTCCCTGCCTGCCTGGCCACAGTGCAGCGTGTGTGTAATACTGTTATCGTGACGCTCACATGTAGCTATGCTGTGGAACACCTTTAGACACAGATGGAGCAGAAGACACCCGTCATTTGACACATGGAAACCACGTGTTCACCACAGGAACACTATTGATTGACACTGAAAAGGCTTTCCTTGACGGCAGATTAGCCTACTGACTCGTCTTGGTTCGGCAGACCCCTACACCTTCTCCCAAATCAAATCAAATTTTATTTGTCAAATGCACCGACTACAAATCTGGTTCCCCTTCAACTGCGGTTCATCTCAAGGTTTCAAACAATGCTCTTCTTTCTAAATCACCGTAGTTACGTGCTTGTTACAGCCTTACTCCCCCTGTGGCTTTCAGAGAGTTCAGCTCTGTGCCAACAACAGCTTAATGGAACATTTCAACACTTTGCAAACTCATTGGTCATCTCCAGCATCACCCCAATGTCAACATATGTGAAAACAGCAGCTTTCTATGTTTCCCCCTCACAAAGATAGACCATAACATGACCTGGTGACATCATATGCTGTGCATTCTGTGATGTCAATCAACTCGTCCTAATATTTATATATTTCTTAATTACATTATTTTACTTTGAGATGTGTGTAATGTTGTGAATTGTTAGCTACTACTGCACTGTTGGAGCTAGGAACGTAAGCATTTCGCTACACCCACAATAACATCTGTTAAAAATGTGTATGTGACCAATAAAATTTGATTTGAACTGAGCAGTCAAAGGTTACTTTACTAAAATATAATAAAACAATAAGACTGAATTGAAGGCTGCCAGAAATCCAGACAGTTCCCCCCTCCATAGATACAATACTGTTGTACTGAATTCTGTGCCCCCTTCAAACATACAGTATGCTTCCCCACTATGCGTGTGTTGTTTGGGGCTGGTGTCTCACCTGCAGGCTGGGCAGCCCCCCACCACCACCACGGAGGGCTGGATGATGGTGTAGGTGCCAGGGTAGGGCTGCTGGGCTATGGCAGGGCCCATCTGTGCACTGGGGCCTTCGTGGAACCCTGTGGTAGGACAAGGGGAGAGGAGTTTGAGGTTGAATTAGGCTAGATCTGAACTACAAGGGGAAGTCATGAGTCAGTTTCCGTTTCAGTCAGTCAAGAGAGGTAAGGGAATATACAGTATTTGTCACTAGTAAAATAACGAACCCAGTACCCTGTATAGAGCATAGACTACTCTAATACACACTTGTACATGTGTGAAATATGACAAATATAAGCACCCACTCAAATTTGTATTGGTATTACAGTCTACAGTGTGTAGGCTACTCTATAAATGTCAGCAAGTTCATACAACCTAAAATTTTAAAAAAAAGTCACGTTATGGCTGTTCCAGCATTTGCACATCGGCGCGTAACGACGTCATACTTCAGGAGCTAGCTTTGGACGTTAGGTAACAACCCTACAATGTGATCTACTTGCCTGGGCCAGTGGGGTACTGATATGGCGGCGGCTGTTGAAAGCCCGGGGGTGCAGGGGTTGGGGCGGGGATAGCTCCATAATTGTGCTGCTGGCCATATTCATACGCCCCCGGGACGACGTTAGCATAAGCGGGAGGGCGGTCTTGGAGAAGAGGTTTGCTGTCCATATCTGTTGCGTCCTCAAGATATCTTTCTCTTTCTTTGCCTTGGCTGGCCCTCTTCTTCCCACACAAATTTGATTTACTTAATCGGTGTTGCCTCGAGTCATACGACTTTCATACGAAACTAAGAAAATGCGACGCGAAAAAATTTAAGTTATCGCCTCTCTCCATGTGCCAACTTTGTCCCTGACTGCACCACCCGAAACACTCGCGGACTGTTCAGTCTAAAGGGAGGATGCTTATTTTTTTAAAAGAGGGAAATTTCTAAAATATCGCCATCTTATCACCTCATTATGTCATTTTTTTGTCGAAAGAACCTCTCCAATCACTCTAGAGCACACAAAAAAACAGTTGTAAACTCGGAACTCGTTTTCCCTTTCTGTCTGGATTGTCACAAGACTCAAATCATGTGATGCGCTCCGGAACGCCTATGTGCGGAGAAAGGGGGCGCGTTCGAGCGGATCACATTTGTCAAGTCGGTGACCAAAGTCTGTTGCATTCTGGGTATACGAATTGTCTGACTTGTGCCTATGAAGTTTTGACTGCAAGTTTTTGCAGTTGTTCTTAACCAACTTCATCCTGCAACCATCGCCTGCATAGGTCAACCAACCATTTGGATGTTTTTTTTTTTACCCATGCAAACGTGTTCAAAGACATGACTGAAACAGGAACTTATACCTGTACACAAGTTGTGTGTACAGGTGATATACCATAAAACTTCAATTAATAGCCCGGGTGTTTATTTGCTTAAATTACTGAACACAACAGGTGCTTATTTGAGCCAGGCACACTGCTTTTGCATATTTGTATAGTTAATTGTTTAATTCCAGCATTCACTTCCAGCATTTTAATCAATCTTAATATCCTATGTTATAATTGACACACTTTGTCACGTTTCTTTTGTCTTAAATTGCCTCTATTTAAAAAATTAAATTAAAAAACATTTCCTTGACAGAATAATTATCATCTTTGACTGTGCATTTTCGGCAGTTCTTACTTTCGCCACAAGAAGGCGAAAGTCCTTACTGATTTAGTTAATGTAATTCATTTAGTTAATGTAACAAATCAAACATTACACCTCAAAAAATGAATGGTAAACTAGTAAGCAATTAATTTAGACCTGGTATTTATTTGCTCTAATGTGTTAAGTTGCCCTGCTGGCTATTAAAAGGGACAGGTGGCTATTTGAGGCTGTGTGTAATTTAGGTTTTACAGTATACACATAAATGTGATATTTGAGGTTCTCTCTCACTAATTGACTGTACAATATACACACATAATATTATATTATGGTTTCAGTTGATGAGTGTGTGCTATGGGGGTTAGATACATGTTTATTTCAACATTATAAAGAAAACCTTTTTTAAATAATGGCAACACTGCCATGTTGATCTGAGCCTTGCTGTTGGAAAACCACATTAGTGTCCAACTTTCGGCTTTCGCAGATGCACTTCCCCAGACTTCACTCCTCGACTTTCGTCTATTTATTTATTTATTTATTTAACCTTTATTTAACCAGGTAGGCAAATTGAGAACACGTTCTCATTTACAATTGCGACCTGGCCAAGATAAAGCAAAGCAGTTCGACACATACAACAACACATAGTTACACATGGAGTAAAACAAACATATAGTCAATGATACAGTGAAAAAAAATAAGTATATATACAATGTGAGCAAGTGAGGTGAGATAAGGGAGGTGAAGGCAAACAAATATATGTATAAATAAATAAAAATATAAAAAGGCCATGGTGGCGAAGTAAATACAACACAGCAAGTAAAATAAAAACTAAAAAACACTGGAATGGTTGGTTTGCAGTGGAAGAAAGCGCAAAGTAGAGACAGAAATAATGGGGTGCAAAGGAGCAAAATAAATAAATAAATACAGTAGGTAAAGAGGTAGTTGTTTGGGCTAAATTATAGATGGGCTATGTACAGGTGCAGTAATCTATGAGCTGCTCTGGCAGCTGGTGCTTAAAGCTAGTGAGGGAGATAAGTGTATAGTCGGTTGCCTGAGCCCAGTAGTCGATCGCCAAACATTTCTGTAAAAAACACAACGATAAAGCCTTGTGATCCTATTTTCTTTTATTAGTCACGGGCTGTTGGTGGTAGGTGCAGCCAATTCAGCTGCCCTGCGCGCCGGGTAGGCAAACTGTTGCCATTTCATGTGTCTGAAGGTACAAACTCTGCCTTCCCGGTGGGCCTGGAGAGGAAATCAAGTGTACTATACCACCGCTGGCCAATCAGATTGCTCAGATGACCGAGGCTGCACAGTAATTTAGGAGGCATTAAAGAAAGCTACTGCAAAATTGATACTGTGAGATTTCAAAACGTTTAAAACCATGACTATGGAGAGACTGTCAACGAATACAGCAAAGAGCTGCTGTTTTTATGAGTGAGTTTAAGTTCTTACTCAGCACTGGCAACACTTTGTATTCAACACTTTTATAACCCATAAAATGCGCGTTCTTCCTATTTCCACTCTGCGCTACAACAAGCAGTGCAGCAGTAATGAATGAGTGGGAAAGTGTATCTATAGGCTTGGGTTGTTTTTTTATTATTATTAGCGGCTTGGGTCTTTTTTAATATCAAGGAATATTTCACTTTCTCTGTTCATAGGAGTAACAACATGAATTTGTGCATGAGGCAGAAATATTGTGGTGCGACTCGAGTTTCGCCATCAGCTGGAAAACAGTGTCTCTTTTTGGTCAGTGTCAGTGGAGGAAAGCTGCTCTCCCTCCGCTGAGACTGACCATCAGATGCAGGCACCATCAGCCCAGTAAAATAAAAAGCAAATCGTTTAAATGTATGCTCACTCAGCTGTGCCTCACAAGTAATACAACAATGGATCTATTACCGGTGTGATCATATACACTACCTCACATTTTGAAATATATATATTTTTTAAATGTCCGGAACAACAATGCATTGGCAGGTAAATTCAAGCAAAGCCAGTGTGCGGTGATAATGTATTGGTCCTATAGCCTACCGCACAGCCTCATTGCTACAGTACTGTTTTTAATTGGTTAATGTTGCATAGGCTTACATTTTTTAAGTCATGTTAATAAAAAATCAGAGCGGTAGATCTCGGCATGCATTTTGACTCAGAAGGTGATCTTGACTTAGAAAAGGTTGACCACTGCCTTAGCCTTACCACTCAAACGCACCCAGCGCTTCTTAAAGTGGCAATCCATCAAAATATAAACCTCCAGCGCTGTGCTGTAGCAAGAACTTCGCTCTAGTTGTATTGGAAAATGTATGCAAATTAGGCTATTATTCAAACTTTGTACTAAATTAGACCCACACAACAGTATTGGTTTATCTCAGCTAAATCTACTTCTGCACAACAATTATTACATGCTGTATGACCAAATGTAATGTTAGGCATACAAGGCATACAGCTCATATTATAATGCTTATGATATTTATACATAATAGGCATGCCCTATGTGAATTAATTGCATGCAGAATGGCAACACTAGGCCAATATCAAGGCTATATAGCCTTCAAACTCAACTCTGGACCTCGACGCCAGTTCCACTGCCTTTTTCTTGTGTTGTCACAATTCCTATTAAGATATTGATATAGCCTCCCAATTTGATAAAGAGTGTAGCCTAAAACAAAATAACTATCATGTCACTGTAGTTGCTCACTAACAATAACAAATATTGGCCCATGGTCTATTTGAAGGCATTGGGCATGCAAATATCATGATTATGATAAATAATTATTGAGTCAACTAAAACCTACCTACTGTTTAATTATTTACACCTAACTTGTGCGGAATCAATAATTAAGATACCGGTAGTAGGCGATATGTGCGCGTCTCACTTCTCCGTCAAACAGCTGTAGCCGTCGGAAAAATATACAAGCCCACGCAGTTTGTCCAATCAAAAGACGAGATTCGTGACACCTGCAGAATGTTAGCCAATCCGAGTAACAGTTCCTCCATTTCCTGTTGTGGATTTGGAACGAGACATACCTTCAGAATGGGAATAAAAAGCGGATAGAATAGAATAATCGGGTGGATGATTTGTCCCACTAAATGCAGCTAAACCTACAAGAACGGGGAAAGAGAGTAAGTAGGGCATTTTAACCTCTATGTTGCTGTTGTAACGGAATATTGGATGATATGTTCGGGGACAGGACGAAAGTGGAGTCTATCAAGTCAGTGACACTTTGCAGGACAGGACTTGATGCATTGAAGTTGTCATGTTTTGCTGTTTGTCATCACCTCAAACCACAGTCAGTTGCCCGAAATATTCCTATTTCAATTTTCCTATTAATATTGAATTTCTTTCCATGCTGGGGTGCATCAACATGCATGGCAGGTGTCCGGTTTTAACGCACCTGGGTGTCTGATATCATGACGCGTCTTATCAGTGACCATTGACAACCGTTGATCGGTTTTCGTTATTCAGGTGCAAGCAGCTCCTTACTCCGTTATTCCTCGGTGCATTGGCTATGAAATCCACATAACCAGGCTACTCTAAACTGTTTAAGCAGCCTGCCCACACCGTTGACAGCATATAATTGGGACCGATGACACATCCAATTTTGCCATTCCAGTATTTATAGTGTTAGTGTTCCCACACCGCCGTATCTCCACGTTGCAGCACGTGTTTACCGGAGATGAAGGCGACCACCTGTGGTAATTAGCTGTGTAGAGTGCCCCAAACACCTGTGTGGCCCAACGGAAGAAGGCCGCGAGAAACGTGTTATAACTGAACAATACTAGAGGCTTCAACTGTGATAAAGCCGATTAAAACAAGTGTACCGTAAGTGTATATTTTGCATTTCTAAAATGTATTTTTGATATGAAAGTAAATGGCTTTGTTTCTAGAACCGTATCACAATTGAGAATCGATTCACATGGCTGCCAGAGCCAGTCTACCTCCTGATAATAACAAGGTACTTGGACCTTAAGGAGTAACGGTAGGCTCGCCTACACTCCTTAAGAGCACATTCTTGGGCTAGTAGGTAGGCTACTGGAAAGAAAAAACGGACTGTGTAGAAAACAAATCTGCTGACCGCTAAGCCAAAGATTTGTATAACTAACTCAAGATAGTCTAGACTGTCGTTTCCAATGGGAGCAAATGATTCATAATGGGCAGAGCCAAGCACGAGCTAGCGAGATCCTATTTGCGTTTTCTAGCATGTATTTGCATCTTTCCGTTAGGGAACGCCTACTATGTGAAGTGCAAGTGTGCAATAACTCTACAAAACTTACAGTTCACTCTGTTCTTAACAGATTTTAGTTTTGTGAACAGAACTGTATTCCGATCAAATGTTTAATCAATGAGAGTTAGCAGAATGCTGGCCAAAATCCGTTTCCCTCCATCTTTTCCCACTGCCTTGGCTTCCTCACGTCACCACATTTGGTGGCGAGTGGAAACGCTAACCTCAATGCTTCAGATTTATACAACCGGTGAAACATCTGGCTCATTATTCTAACTGTGGCTAATCTAATCAGTCCATTAAGAGTCTAGACAACGCTCAGCACAGAGCATTGTTGTGTTACGGTAATGGCCGGGCCAGTGTGGTGAGAGGATTATAAACTGCCCGTGTTTATCATCAGGCCCCATCATGTCTAGCTCGCTCCTATGGGCAGTGGACGTATACGGGAAGGTGTACAGCCTATCCACCACCAGAGGGCGCTGGGAGCGTGACGAGGACACCCTCCTGGAGCTAAAGCGCGTTACCGCTGGACAGAGGTGCAGCTGGGGAATTGGCTGTGACCACCATGTTTACCTCAATATCGACCCTGGGGAGGTGCCAATTCGCTATCGAGAGGAGACCTATGAGAACCAGGTATTGTGATAATGCCATGTCACCTCTGCCTCTGCCAACATTTACTTATTTAAAAATGTGTGTGTGCGTGCCTGCCTGCATATGCACATGCTTGCTTAGTGTCTGCGTGCTCAATTGTACTTTACAAAACTGTTTGTGTGGTTTCAGAGGTGGAACCCAGTGGACGGCTTCACTGACGTGCTGCTGCCCACTGACCGTTGGGCCTGGAGTGACCTCACAGGGGTAACCGCCCAGCCACTGCACAGCTTCCTGTTGCCCTCAAACAGCTGGGAGTGGGAGGGGGACTGGTACGTTGACCAGGTCTGCGCTGGAGGAGACCCCACTGAAACTGGGGTGAGAGACTGGAAGTTGGAACGCGAACTATTGCGCAACAAGTCTGGGGTAGCAGGCTTTGAGGTGCTCAATAACACTATGGAGTGCATCTCAAACGATACCCTATTCCCTAGTGCACTACTTTTGATCAGAGCCCTATAGCTCCTACTCAAAAGTAGTGCACTCTAAAGCCTTGGATTCATTAAAACACAGTGCTGTTGATTGAGACGGGCCAACTGCTGACCTCTGAACTTTTTCACTTATCAGCTTAATTGTGTGTGCGTGCATCTGTGTGTTTAGGGCTGGGAGTATGCAGTGGACTTTCCTGCTAACTTCTCCAGAGAGAAGAAGTGGAACTCATGTGTTTGTCGCAGGCGATGGATTAGAGACAGGATATACAAAGCCAGAGGCTCTTGGACCAAGGTACAGTATGTTGGCCCACAACATGACTTGATTTGGTCCTCTTCACCTAATTGTGAGCAAATGTCGTCCACCATTAGTTTCTGTGTGAGATCTTTTTCCGAGCCTGGTCTATTTGTCTTGCCAACACACGCGTGACAATGACCATAGAATTTGTGAAGACAGCACAAACCGTTCTAGGACCAGGCTAGGAGATGCCCACTGAAGGCTACATGCACTCCTGTAGGTATTACAATAACTCCAGTGAATATACTCTCGTTTTAACAGTTCCTCTCCTGACTGTACCCCCTCAGATCCCCTTGGACCACCCCAAGCAGCCCCCTCTCCCCCTCAGTGACATTAGCTGTGGAGGCTGGGAGATGAGTGACCAACCTGGGCGATATCACTTCCTGTGGGGTGTGTCCCAACAAGGACAGGTCAGTGTGGCTGATCCACCACAGGTTCTTCTGCTATGATGTTTCCTGTGCCTTAATTCACCTGCATACAAACCAGTTCTTCACACACATTGACAATACCTTTCAAATGTAATGTTGCTCACCTTCATGTTTTGTACGAACTCGCACACTCAGACCTGCATATCTTAATGATGATAACCTAAAAACGTAACAATCTCAAAGTGTTGGCAACTTGGTGAGGTGTCAAATACAGCACACTAGACCATTGTGCAGTTCAAACTTTTGGCCACTAGAGAGCAGCATTACTCCAGCCATTGTCAATGCATTGCTTAACTTGGTCTTAGACTGTTCTTCATCTTTTACACCCAGTCTTGATCTACTATTCAAGGAATCTCTCAGCATACCATCCTCTATAGGGATAATATGTGAACATATCTTCCATTTACACCACTATAAATATAATGGACTGAGGTCAACGTCACTTACATCAGTGAATGTGAGACTTTCAAAGCAGCGGTTTTCTAAGTTTGTCATATGAGGTGCTTATATGCGAAATGCTTTGCGTTCCTACCTTCACTAAATGTTGTGTATCAGTCATCTTTTAATTATCATCAAATTATAGTAAAAATCTGCGCACACAGTAACTGAACTTCGTTTGCATTTCAACCAGAATGTCTTAACTCTTGTAACCCTCAAGAGTTGAGATAACACAAGTCTTGAGAGGTAATGTGGACACACTCACGATAGTGTGATAACGACTAAGGCCCAGGGAAAGCTGAGTCAAGAACAGTTGAGACTAACCATGGCAGTGTTGCCTCCTCTCTCAGGTGTGGTTCAGGAGTGGCATCCTGCCACAGGTCCCTGAGGGCCAGTGTTGGGACGAGGTGGAGGCCCCCAGGGAGGTGGCCCAGATCTCTGCCGGACCAGGGGACTTGCTCTGGGCTGTACTCTGGGACGGACAGCTACTGGTCCGCACGGGCATCTGCCTGGACAGCCCTACAGGTATGGGGTGATATTAGGTCCACACAACCATCTTCTAGTATACTGATGATGTATTTGGCTATGTGCATTTGGCTATGTGTAAGGGATCATGTAGACCATGACTTGTATGATGTACCAGAGTTGGATGTGAAGCTAGGTAAAATTTGTGCTCTTTTGGCATATTTTACGCTTTTGTCCTATACAGCAGGTTTCCTCTAAAACCATTGGTAGTACTAGAGAGATTGGCAAACTTTGCTTCACAAGCTTTTGACTCGGAGTTACAGAGAACCCTGTTAGGTCAACTTTCTTGTCCTTTTATTGATTTTACACAATGACAGTACAAATAGTTTCTCTACTACCCTATCAGGTTCCTCCTGGGTGGTGGTGGATTCTCCCCCAGTAAAGGAGGGCGGAACCATCCATGTTGCTGTGGGGGTCAGCGTGGTGTGGGCCGTCACTAAGGACTACAAAGTGAGATAACATCCACCCCTTCCTGAACTTGTCTCCTAACCAGGAAGGACTCTGGGCCCTGTTGTAGTCTGTAGAGCAGTACAGTAGCCTCTCCTACAGAGAAGATCTATAAAGTGTGTGTGTGTGTCCAGGTGTGGTTTCGGCGGGGGGTGAACTCCCATAACCCCTGTGGCTCAGGATGGATCAGCATCGGAGGGGAGATGATGATGGTGGATGTGGGACTCAATGACCAGGTGAGACAACAGGGGATTTATAGACACTAGATGAGACAACACAGGGGATTTACATACACTAGATGACTAATAGGAGTGCTGTGTTGAAGCCACTCCCCCACATTGTAAAAACTATTTTGGAAGGTATAGAAATGCATTTATTAATGTGTACATTTGTTTTTGCCACGTTATTCTATTAAAGACACCTTAATTCATACTTTAAAATGATATTATGCAAGCTAAACATAAAAATATATTTAAAAAAATTCCCTTAAAGTCAATTATTTTGAGATTACTGATGTTACTGTCCCCACTAAAACAAAATCATTAAATGCATGTAATTTTGTCCTTAACCTTTAATTGAAATACTGTAGAATTTCATTAATTCCCATGAAGCGCTCTTCCTACTGGGGAGTACCAATATGGCCGACCGGTTGCTTCAAAGTCTCTCAATGGCCAATACATAGCATCAGCATTCCAGGGTTTATATACATCATTGCACAACACACATCAGGACAATTTTTTTTCTGGTATATTGACATTTAGAAAATAGGACAAATACTGATCATTACAAGACTTGCTGGTTCTCCTCTCTCAATGGAGAGTGCTGGTTAGAACCTTAGAAGAGATGTGTTTGGCGGGGGGCTCTCATCCTCTGTGACAACCGAGTTCTGATTACAGTACCATTCTCTCATGTCGGTTTGATGATTAAGCATAATTAGATCCTGCACACATACCATTCAAGTCCTCGTCTGCCCCTTCACCTCCTCCCCCTTCTTCCCTAGCCCAGGTCCTGGCATTCCCAGCCTTGACCGATTCACATTTCCCTGGTGGTGTATTTCTGTACAGGGCTGGAGTTGAAGTCAGGGTGGAGGTTGAAGGGGCTGCTGGCTCTGTTTCCCTCTGCTGAGTCTGAGAGGAGTTGCTAGTACAGCAAACTCGCCCCTCTGCCCTCCAGTCTCCATTCTCTCTTCTCCTTTCTACCCTTTCTCCCGTCTCCACCCCCTCCTCCTCTCCTAGGCTTGGGTGGTATCCAGCTTGTCATACCTTTGTAATCCAATGGTTAGCAATGCTAATAAGTAAATGTACAATCCCATAGAGAATGCATTGCATTGCGAACATTTTTATAGTCTCTGACCTAAAGTATTTGCAGGACAGACTTCCCAGCTCAAAGATATACAAGTAACAAAAAAATGCTACACAGTTTGCTGTACGCTCAAAACAAATATTAGACGGCAAGGCTGTTGATCCAGGAGGGGATTCTCTCCTGTTACCAAGATAAACTGGATTTTTGGAAGAAGCTAACCACTTAGCTAGATAGCTAACTATCTTATAAATTAGCAAACCAAATGTACAACTGCAGAGCATTTAGCACAGTGGTCACCAACCGGTTGATCACGTTCGACTGGTCGACCTCCAAAACATTCCTAGTCAATCACCAAACATCTCTGTAAAAAAGCCAACGATAAAGCCTTGCTTGCCTATTTCTTTTATTAGATGTGCCTGATTCAGCAGCTCTAGTGCCGGGAAGGCAGTGTTCCCATTTTGAACCATTTCATGTGTCTGAAGGTAGAACTCCACCTACCCGGCAGGCCTAGAGGGCAAATAAAGTGCACCTGTTGGCCCACCTCTGGCCAATCAGATAGCACAGATGACCGTGTCTGCACAGTTTCCTCGCGCCATAGACGGTTAAAAAGAAGCCTCGAACGCACAGCAAAGTTGCTGCTTTGAAATTTTAAAACCATGACTAGCGAGAGAGTCAATGAATATAGCAAAGAACTGCAAAGAACTGCTGTTTTTTAGTAAGTTTAAGTTGTTCAGCACTGTCAACATTTTGTTCAACACTTTTCTATAAGCCATAAAATGTGCATTCTCCCTACTTCCACTCACGCTACAACCAGCACTGCAGCTGCAATGAATGAGTATAGCAAAGGGTTTCCATAAGCTTGCATTGTCATTTATTAGTGGCTTGTCTCTTTTAATATCAATAAATATTTCACTTTCTCTGGTCAGGAGTAACACATTTGGTGCATGAAGCAGAAATAATGCAATGTGACTTAAGTTTCGCTATCAGCTGGAAGACTGTCCTTTTCTCAGCAGAGAGGGAGAGGAGGAGAGAGGCAGCCTCACCGCTGCCTCTCACCTGACTGACTGTCAAATGCAGGCCATCAGTCCAGTAAAAAAATCAAGCTAATTATTATGCTCACTCAGCTGTCTCACAAGTAATACAACAAATTATCTATTATTAGGCTAACCACTAGGCTACCTGCCGCCCCAATAACAACATTGGCAGGACAATTCAAGCATAGCCAATAAGCGGTGATAAGCCTATAGCTTACTGCACAAACCTCGTTGCTACAGAACTGTTTTTAATTGGTTAATGTTGCAAAGGCTTACGTTAAGTCATGTTTAAAAAATAAATAAATAAGGTGATCTTGACTCAGGTTGGTGACCACTGATTTAGCACAATTTAGATGGTTAACTTAATAGTTCTAAGATATCTAGCTGGCAAACTGTTAGTTGTGAATTCCATACATACTGTAACTAGATCACCTGGTTTGTGCTACACAGCAGTGAATAACTCACAAGTCTCTGGTTGTTTTGCTTGTAAACAAACAACACATGACTGGGGACTACCAGTAAGCTTCATAATGAAGAATGCAATCTTCTTTAGCTCCTAACATATTGCAGAAGTTGACTGCAGGTATTTACTTAAAAATAGCTACAAATATTCAAATGTACTGAGAAAAAACCCTTCAAATAGTTATTGAAAAATAACTGTATTGAAAAACCATCCCGGAGTATATACGGTATACTGCTAAAGCCTAATTTCTCCTGTCTCTCGTTTGTCGCCCCCCCCCCCCCCCCCCTCATGATTCGCCTGTCTCCCCTCTCCTACCCCCCTCTCCTGTCTCTCTCTTCCCCCTCCTCTCTGAAACAGGAGCCTTTCTCCGCTACACTAACCAGCGGCCCCAGCCCAGCCTTATATATCCTTGGCCTATATTCTGAGTGCCATATTGGACACAAGCTAATTTGAGTAGGGCAATACATCATAGCCCATATTTCAGTCCTGTCCCAGAGTTATGGATGCCACTTGTATTAGATGGCACTAGGGTTAAATGGCCTTTTAAAGTAGTACTTGACGCAGTCCTTTGGGTCAGTCTATATTGGTTTTTACTGTATCTATATTGTATTTTTACTATATCATAATGTATTTTTACTGTGGCCATATTGTATTGTATTGTATTACTGTATTGTGTTCAACTGTTCTCTGGCATATATCCAACTTGACGCTCAACACCCTAGAGTCTATTGATGTGTTGGTGCATCAATCTAAGTAACACAATAAATTAAGTCCTCATCAAAATCCATCAGTTTATGCAAGAAATATCTGCATGGGCTGCGTCTCATTCCGCCTGTCGTCCTTCCGCATATGCGGTGGAAAGTGGTAGAGCTACAGCTCTCAGACCAGGAGACATCCTGAAAATCTGTCTTCTCGCGAAAACGTCTGCAGCATCCAAACGGTTTGGCCTATAAACTAATATGACCACTCTATAGAAAGGGGAGACTCACCAACACGATGGTGTTCTTACAAGTGTCACGGGACTCGACGCTGGTGTGACAACTTTTGTCTGCTACAAACTACTGACCCCACTGTAGAAAGGGGAGACTCATGAACATGGTGTCAGGGACTCATCTAAACGTAACCCATACAAATGAATGTAAGGATGGAGGTCGTTTTGGGCCAACAAATAGACTTATAAGTAGTCCAGCCACGGTGGGGGTTGAATGTTTAGGATAACACTTTGTTTATGAAGAAGTAGTCCAGCCACGGTGGGGGTGGGATGTTTAGGATAACACTTTGTTTATGAAGAAGTAGTCCAGCCATGGTGGGGGTGGGATGTTTAGGATAACACTTTGTTTATGAAGAAGTAGTCCAGCCACGGTGGGGGTGGGATGTTTAGGATAACACTTTGTTTATGAAGAAGTAGTCCAGCCACGGTGGGGGTGGGATGTTTAGGATAACACTTTGTTTATGAAGAAGTAGTCCAGCCACGGTGGGGGTGGGATGTTTAGGATAACACTTTGTTTATGAAGAAGTAGTCCAGCCACGGTGGGGGTGGGATGTTTAGGATAACACTTTGTTTATGAAGAAGTAGTCCAGCCACGGTGGGGGTGGGATGTTTAGGATAACACTTTGTTTATGAAGAAGTAGTCCAGCCACGGTGGGGGTGGGACGTTTAGGATAACACTTTGTTTATGAAGAAGTAGTCCAGCCACGGTGGGGGTGGGATGTTTAGGATAACACTTTGTTTATGAAGAAGTAGTCCAGCCACGGTGGGGGTGGGATGTTTAGGATAACACTTTGTTTATGAATAAGCCTTTATAAATGCTTTATTTAAAGGTGTGGGGCGTTGGAGAGGACCGTGGGCTGTACTTCAGGAAGGGTGTCACCCCATCGGAGCCCAGTGGGAGGGGCTGGATACCTGTTTCTGCCCAATGGGGTCACAGCAAAGAGATGGTCCAACCCAGGTCAGTTACATACAGAGAATGCTCACTTTCCAGTTTTTTTGCATTGTATTAGATTTCATGTATTTTGTATGCTGACATCTCAAAATAAATATCCATGTAAATGGCCATATCATCTTGTAAATGCCTGGACGCTCCTTCAGTTTCATAAACGGACATGCATTTCAAAGAAATATACAGCGGTGCTGGCTAGACCAGCTAGATGGTCCATATTGGGTGGACCAGAATGTTTGGGTGGTGATTAGGTGTCCATGTGACACGTCTAGTAATTAGATTTAGCCACAGGCATTTTATTTATTGCTCAGAACCACCCGCTGGCCGCCAGTTGGGGAACACTGGTGTATATGTTCTTAACAATTACTGTACACAAGACGGAGATGCAGTTTAATTCTGATAGTTCTGTCATGTTATCAAATGATTTACTGAACTCTTTGGCTGTCACAAACAATACTGTATGTGTGTCTGTGAGTGGTGCATTTATACTCATATGAGTGCCCCCCCCTTCCGTCTCTGTTATCCAGTGCTGGCTGTGAGTTCGGGGGACAGGTGACCAATGCTTCCCATGGCTCTGTTCTGACCTGCGAGGACTCAGGGGACACAGAGCTCCTCCTCACCACCACCCCCCCAAGGCCACAGGACAACCCCAAAGCCTTCATCCCCACCAGTGACAGCTTCATCTCCAGCCTGGTGGCTGACCGTGAGCCCCTGAGGACCCCCACACCCTCCCCCAAAAAGCCACCCCAGGGGAAGGACAGCGAGGCCACCCCAGCCCCGATGTGCAATGTGGACCTGGAGGCAGCCCAGAGCCCCCAGGGAGAGGCATCTTCTCTAGGCAGGGCAGGGGACGTGGGACCCCCCACCTCAGTGGCCACCTACCCCCTGGGTCTGGAGTCTCTGGGTTTGGGGGAGGAGGACGGGCCTGTATGGGCCTGGATCTCTGGCGGAGGCTGTGACGTGGACCATACAGCTCAGATGACCTGGCTCAGGCCTGCAGGTATGGAGGGAACAGTCACCAGCCTATCAGAATTTTCAGACCACTACCTAAAGTATGAAACGCACCAAGAATCTCACTGCTGATAGACTGCCGATAGGTACTTATCACAGTGGGAGGCCGTTCCTTCTCTTGCTAGAACAAAAGCGGTACCTGCTGCGTGCCGACCCGCTAGCGACCAACCTACCAATTCTACTTGTAGAATCACAATGCTCGTCAGTGGTCAACAACTTGACTTTGAGCCAATCAGAGAGCACGAACCCTCATGTGGGGGAGCCACCAACAAAAAAACGTCCACGGATGAGCCGCTAGCTGACTAGTGGGGGCTATTCAGCAGGATAAATGTCCCAAAAAAGTAAAACCTGCAATGTTTTGTAGGAGCTCGAGGTGAGACACCATCCGTCAGCGCAATCTTAGCCTCTGTTGTGCTAGCTAGCGAATATGCGAACGCTAGCTAGCTAAACATTTGGCTATGGGCTGGCACTGGCAGTATGGGATTATGGAGAGTGAATTCGTCATCTTGCTAGGTATTGTCTGTGTGAATACTTAAAGAGATTGACTGCTGACACTGTTCAGAGGCAGGTAAACGTTACAATGTTACCGGTGTGTCTGAGCTCTACTTAACTTCACTTAACTAGTTAAATAGGCTACTTCTATTAGTTTTTCCTGGTGAAGTCACATGGTTAAGGAAAAATCCATGTCCTGATATCTCTATCAAACTCTTATATCACTTGTTTATCCTGTCTGTTATCTGTGTGCACCAGACCCATGCTCCACTGCCCTGTCCATCGCCCCTGTTGAACCAGAAGCCTCGACGGCTAGGAAGGCCGAGACCACCACCAGTAAGGAGCCAGTGGAGAGAAGTGCGGTAAGACGTCACGTTCTCACGTTTAGTCTTGTGACAGACTGTTAATAGTTTAACATCACTGATTATTTTTTTTAGGAGTCATGATTTTGCTGAGGTGATGCTAGAAGTAGGGACAGTGACTTTTTAAATGGAGTTGTCTAATGAACACTATACGGGTCAGTCTGTGTGGGTGAGGAAGGGCAGCATGCGCTGGTGGAGGGACTGGAAGCCCTATCGCTGGGTGGATGTGGGCGTGGCCCTGGAGCAGTCCACCAACGTCAATGACAAGAGGGATGCCATCTTCTTCATCTACTTCACCCAGTATGATGAGAAGAAGGTGAGGGAGACTCAATGACACTCAAATTCCTTAAACATCCATCCATCCTTCCTCTCTTCATTGAAGTAGTCACTGAATAGAAATGACTGGAGAGGTGAAAGCCATGTTGTGGAGCCAATGTCTTTCTCACCTACAGTATCTAAAGAGTAGATACCTACTACTCAGAATATACCGCTATGCTACTGTACTGCTTTGAATTGTTCAATCATTTTCATTTCTAGATTGGTTGTCAGTGGTCAGAATGTATCCACTTTCTCCCGCTCCCTGTTTCTCTATCTTTCTCAGTACCTCCATGTGTTTATAAGTGATGTGACGGTGCTGGTTCCTGTGCTCAAGGAAAACTCCCATCATGCCTTTGCGGTGTACACGTCAGATAGCACAAAACAAAGATGGCCGCTGATCCTGGCTGCACAGACTGAGAAGGACATGGCTGACTGGGTAGGTCTGGAAAGGCCTCCATTCAGATAGAAACAGCACATATGTTTTGAATAGAGAATAGATAGATATTCTAATGCAATTTTTTTATTTTATTTTTTTACCTAGATTTTTTTTTAATGCAAATTCAAAACATTTTACAACAGCCTTCACGCTAACTTCCCAATTGAAGTAGCCTTGCCAGAGATAAGAGATTAGGGCTGAGTCCCAAATGGCACTCTATGGGCCCTGGTCAGAAGTAATGCACTACATAGGGAATAGGGTGCCATGTGGGGCACAGCCACAGTACTTATCATAAGAGAGGATACCAGATGCTCTAGAAAGTTTCACTGTTGTCCACATGCAATGTAAAGCCTTTACCTAAAACCACTTAGTAAATGTAGTCCAGTAATATTACTATTATCCATCTGGACTGTACCATTGGCCATATCTCTGAAGGGGTGTCATTGTCTTTCCTGTGCAGCTGTCCCTGTTGGCTGGGTGCTGCTGCGAGGCCAGAGGGATCAGGGGAACCCCCTCCCGACAGGCCCTGTGGTCAGTCACCTCCAAGGGGGACGTGATGGTCCACGAGCCCTCTCCCTGTCTGGAGGCCCCGGCACACACCTTGCCCTGTGACATGATGTGAGCTTTACCTTTACCAACATAACACACATTGAGCTTTACCTCTACCGACACGCCACACATTGAGCTTTACCTCTACCGACACGCCACACATTGAGCTTTACCTCTACCGGCACGCCACACATTGAGCTTTACCTCTACCGACACGCCACACATTGAGCTTCACCTCTACCGACACGCCACACATTGAGCTTCACCTCTACCGACACGCCACACATTGAGCTTCACCTCTACCGACACGCCACACATTGAGCTTCACCTCTACCGACACGCCACACATTGAGCTTCACCTCTACCGACACGCCACACATTGAGCTTCACCTCTACCGACACGCCACACATTGAGCTTCACCTCTACCGACACGCCACACATTGAGCTTCACCTCTACCGACACGCCACACATTGAGCTTCACCTCTACCGACACGCCACACATTGAGCTTCACCTCTACCGACACGCCACACATTGAGCTTCACCTCTACCGACACGCCACACATTGAGCTTCACCTCTACCGACACGCCACACATTGAGCTTCACCTCTACCGACACGCCACACATTGAGCTTCACCTCTACCGACACGCCACACATTGAGCTTCACCTCTACCGACACGCCACACATTGAGCTTCACCTCTACCGACACGCCACACATTGAGCTTCACCTCTACCGACACACTCAGTTCTCTCTCCTTTTTTCATCCTTGCTCTTTTCAACAATGATTTGTCAAGTGATCTTTCTACCATGCTCCCCTCTAGCGCCCAGTGCAGAGCAGCCACTTACACACTGTAGCATGTTCCTTCACTGCTTTAAGGCCAAACAACCATGTACCTCTGTTCTTGCACTCATATAGCTAACACTTTGGATGTCCACTGTTGTTTTGCTAACATAACTCTCCTGACGTCGATCGTAGCTACTACTAATCTGCTAAAACAATGATCTTATCTCTGGTAATCTTAAGCATAGTGCTAAGCTCTAACTTCTGTCTTATTGCTAACAATTGGTGCAAGTGTCTGTCTCTTTTGCTGGATGCTAACCACAGGCGGCTGGTGGCACCTTCATTGAGGATGACGGCCTCATACTAATGGCTGGAACGTAATAAGTGGGATGTTATCAAGCACATGGTTTCCATGTGTCTGACACCACTCCAGATATTATGAACTGCTCGTCAGCCTCCTGTGATGCTAACGCTGTCTGGGCGCTAACTGCTAGCTGTACTGTCTGGTCCTGGTACAGGTTTTGGCTGCAGGTCCCGGGCCACCTGCGCTGTGTAGAGTCTAACAGTCTGGGTGTGGTGTGGGGGATCGGGTATGACGGCACCGCCTGGGTCTACTCTGGTTCGGGCAGCGCTGCTGGGGAAGAGCCCCCTCAGGGTAATAAATGACCCCACAACTCAGTCTTCCAGGCCACCACAGTCTTGGGTTGTGTTCATTAGGTACCAAACGGACGAAAACAGACTACCCAGACTTGTCCAATAAGAAACACTTATTTTCAATTTACTTTGCAAAAGAAAAAACATTTTCCCTTAATGAACATGCCGGTGATGGTTTTCAATCATTTCTTCCATGTAGCTGAAGTCATTGATTGACCTTAATTAAAGATGCAATCCAGCAAACACTGAGTACGGTTCTTGAGGACTGAAGTAGTTCACCCCTGCCTTAGACCGTGCCTTTGCTAGTCCACCCTGTAAGCTTTTTTCACCTTTACACTTTAAGCTTCTTTACCTTCAACCTACAGTAGGTTGACGGTAACAAAGATTATGACAAGTTTTGATTCCATGTGGAAACTGTTAGAAAATAAACAGTTATGGGATATTAGAATCCTCCTGTTTTAACCTTTGTCATCTTCAACCTAGCCTTCAACCTGTTTCTACAGCCAAAACAGTCAAATTACAAAGTGTTATAGCTAAGTTATATTTTAATACACATAAAGTAACAATTCAAAGTAATGTATTAGAGAACTAGATAGTCAATGGCCTTATTACTGATGAATAACTTACAACATCAGACTTACTATAGCAGAGTTGTGCCTTTCCTCTGTTTGTAGGAGACAGGGGCATCCTGCCCACACAGACAGATGGAAGGACTGTGTACGTCTTTGAGAACCAGCGATGGAACCCCATGACCGGATACACAGACAAGTACTACGATCTGTCTCACGTGACTGTTGGCTGGGTTGTAATAATGTCCTAGACACTTCCGACTGCTCCTCTACAGGTCAGTGTGTGTAATATACACTTTGCCACCCTTGCAGGCTTCTCCCCACAGACCGGTTCCCGTGGAGTGATGACAATGGCTTTACAGAGTGCACCAAGTCCACCACCCACCCACCCTCGCCTCAGTGGAGCTGGGTAGGTAGTCCTAGTCCCTGAACCCCTACACCCTCAAACCTCTTATTACAACTAACACACAGTCCAATGTTGTATTTAATGTAACTGTATGTTGACTTGTTAATGTTGTACTCTCCCCCTCCATCTCAACATGAAACATGCCTCTGCTTTGCCAGGTGACAGAGTGGGCCGTCGACTTCGCTTTCTCAGGAGGGACAGACAAAGAGGGGTGGCAGTATGCAGCAGACTTCCCTGTGTAAAATACATATATACATTCATATTTGATCAACCCTATATAATGGCGAACACTTATCTTAGAAAAAGTAAAGTGTGTTGATTGACTGTGTTCTGTGTCTGTCATGTAGGACGTTTCATGGCAACAAGAGCCTGAAGGACTTTGTCAGACGTCGGCGCTGGGTCAGGTATAGTCTCACTCACTCAAACATTTCATTAGGAAGAGGAGGAGGAGGATGATGATGATGTTGTTTGTTGTTTCCACACAGGAAATGTAAAATCACCCTGACTGCCCCATGGCAGGAAGTCCCACCAATCCCCCTAAGTGACATCACAGTGTTGCCGTCCCTGGCTCAGAGCAGTATGGAGCAGGTCCCAGTCTGGGGCCTCAGTGACAAGGGGGACGTCCTGTGTCGCCTGGGGGTCACCCCCCAAAACCCTGCGGTGAGGAACACACCCAACCTGGGACTTTAACCAAAGACACTCATTACTACATCACAGAATAACATCCTCTTTGCTTGAACAAACATCACTGTTATTCTTCTATATAACAGAGTTCAGCACCCTCTTCTTCTGGGAAGGCTTTCCACTAGATGTTGGAACATTGCTGCAGGGACTTGCTTCCATTCAGCCACAAGAGCATTACTGAGGTCGGGTGTCAGGCCTGGCCCGCAGTCAGCGTTTCAATTCATCCCAAAGGTGTTCGATGGAGTTGAGATCAGGGCTCTGTGCAGGCCATTCAAGTTCTTCCACACCAATCTTGACAAACCATTTCTGTATGGACCTTGCTTTGTGCACTGGGGCATTGTCATGCTGAAACAGGAAAAGGCCTTCCACAAAGTTGGAAGCACAGAATCGTCTAGAATGTAATTTTATGCTGTAGCGTTAAGATTTCCCATCACTGGAACAAAGGGACCTAGCCCGACCCATGAAAAACCACCCCAGACCATTATTCCTCCTCCACCAAACTTTACAGTTAGCACTATGCCTTTGGGCAGGCAGTGTTCTCCTGGCATCTGCCAAACCCAGATTCGTCCATCGGATTGCCAGATGGTGAAGCATGATTAGTCACTCCAGAGAATGGGTTTCCACTGCTCCAGAGTCTAATGGCGGCGAACTTTACCCCATTCCAGCTGATGGTTGGCATTGCGCATGGCTATCTTAGGCTTGTGTGTGTGACTGCTCGGCCATGGAAACCCATTTCATGACGCTCCAGACGAACAGTTCTTGTGCTGATGTTGCTTCCAGAGGCAGTTTGGAACTCGGTAGTGTTGCAACCGAGGACAGACGATTTTTACGTGCTTCAGCAGTCCCGTTCTGTGAGCTTGTGTGGCCTACCTCTTCGCGGCTAAGCCGTTGTTGCTCCTAGACGTTTCCACTTCACAATAACAGCACTTACAGTTGACCGGGGCAGCTCTAGCAGGGCAGAAATCTTATGAACCGACTTGTTGGAAAGGTGGCATCCTATAACAGTGCCACGTTGAAAGCCACTGAGCTCTTCAGTAAGGGCCATTCTACTGTCTTTCTCTATGGAGATTGCATGGCTGTGTACTCAATTGTATACACAGGTCAGCAACCGGTGTGGCTTAAATAGCTGAACCCACTAATTTAAATGCGTGTCTACATACTTTTGACAATGTTTTGTTGCTAGTACTGTAAATATGTTTTATTACATTCTGTGGTGCTGTCCTGTTGATTGTTCATGCTATCTCTGACCATACCATCCCAGGGTTCCTCGTGGCTCCACGTGGGTACTGACCAGCCCTTCAAGTCCATCTCCATCGGGGGAGGTCACCAGGTGTGGGCCATCGCCAGGGACAGAGCTGTGTTCTACAGGGGCTCAGTGTCCGCCAGCAACCCTGCAGGTGAGACCCAAATGCTGGGGAGGTTCTTCTGAGATGCTGGATAGATATGGATGGCCTACAGTGCTCTATGACTGAAATACACAACTACAAATACATTTCTTTTTGAAAGCACATGATGGCCTGTTTCCTAGACACAGATCACTGTAAGGCTAGTACTGGACATACCACTCATTATACTCTATTCCAGGCGGTGTCAGAGGAAGGCCCTAAAAATTGCCGAAGACTCCAGCCACCCTAGTCATAAACTGTTCTCTCTGCTACCGCACGGCAAGCGGTACTGGAGCACTAGGTCCAAAGGGCTTCTTAACAGCTTCTACCCCCCATAAGACTTCTGCACAGTTAACCAAATGCCCCCCCCCTTGTTTTGTTTGCACTGCTGCTACTCGCTGTTTATTATTTATGCATAGTCACTTTACCCCTCCCTACATGTACATATTACCTTGACTAACCTGTACCCCCACACATTGACTCGGTACCGGTAACCCTGTATATTGCTTCATTATTTTATTGCTGCATTGTTGGTTAAGGGCTTGTAAGTTAGTCAACTAGTTTTAGTTGTTTGTCATTGTCCTGCAGGAGAGTGTTGGTACCACATCCCTTCCCCACCCAAACAGAGCCTCAGACAGCTGTCTGTAGGGAGAACCTCGGTCTACGCCGTGGACGAAAACAGTGAGTAGCCACAACCTGTGGGTCAGCTCTTTCAATGCTTGCTTTGCAGGAGAGCTGCTCTCTGGTAAGTCAATGAAGGAATGTATTTAATTGACAGGGACAGTGCACATTAATCAACAATGTAAATGTGCCTGGATAAGGAAAATGTATATTTCCATCTGTACTTTCAACCATAATCCCTAGATGGATGAATCGACAAGCAGGATCAATGTTTCCTAACTAATGGAATATTTAGTTAACTCTCTCCTGGCCACTGTTCTCCCCTGCTGTGTGTGTAGGTAACCTGTGGTACAGACAGGGCCTGACTCCCAGCTACCCCCAGGGCTCAGCCTGGGAGCTCATCTCCAACAACGTGACCAAAGTCTCAGTAGGACCTCTAGATCAGGTCAGTACAATGCTTTTTTTTGTGCTACTTTTAGTGGTAAGTTAACTTATTTTCTACTTCAATACCAGGTATGGGTGATAGCAGACTGGGTCCCAGGCTGCCCCAGTGAGCTGTCTGTCCCTGGAGCTGTCTGTCACAGGCTGGGGGTGGGACCTATGCAGCCCAAGGGCCAGTCCTGGGACTACGGCATCGGGGTGAGTCATTACCAACTTGGTGTTGATTTGATGTCCGCTCCAAAGACATTGGCCGTGTCCCAAATAAATCACTACTTTTTATCAGAGGCCTATGGGCCAGACATTGTACAGTATCTGAAATACCTCCGTTAAGATGGTAATGGAACAGATGTAATGCAAGAGATGTCACGTTAATGTGAGGAACGCTGTCTTTCAGGGAGGATGGGAGCACATCAGTGTGAGAGGGAACTCCACAGAGGCTCTACGTGCCACCCCGGCTCTTACTGGATCCACCCCCCGTAGCCCACTCCCTGCCACCCCGGCTCTTACTGGATCCACCCCCCGTAGCCCACTCCCTGCCAGGCCAGTCCTTACTGGATCCACCCCCCGTAGCCCACTCCCTGCCAGGCCAGTCCGTACTGACACCACCCCCCGTAGCCCACTCCCTGCCAGGCCAGTCCGTACTGACACCACCCCCCGTAGCCCACTCCCTGCCAGGCCAGTCCTTACTGGATCCACCCCCCGTAGCCCACTCCATGCCAGGCCAGTCCTTACTGGATCCACCCCCTGTAGCCCACTCCCTGCCAGGGCAGTCCTTACTGACACCACCCCCCATATCCCACTCCCTGCCAGGCCAGTCCTTACTGACGCCACCCCGCATAGCCCACTCCCTGCCAGGCCAGTCTGTACTGACACCACCCCCCATATCCCACTCCCTGCCAGGCCAGTCCTTACTGACAGCACCCCCCGTAGCCCACTCCCTGCCAGGCCAGTCCTTACTGACACCACCCCCCGTAGCCCACTCCCTGCCAGGCCAGTCCTTACTGACACCACCCCCCGTAGCCCACTCCCGGCCAGGATACCTTTGTCACAGGAGAACGGGAACTCTGTGGGTCTGTAGGGTCCCTACTAACCCGCCCCGTTCCTACATCTCTACCCACAGCCCTGTGTGTGCCTGATTCCATTTCCAACCCTGGTTGCACATTTTTGCTACAACCCAGCACAAACATGGTAATGTTGGTCTAAATGTAAAGACCATGAATTGGTTGGATATTTAAATCACTTAGTGTTAGGCTGAAACATGTTGGCCACCTTTGACCCAACACTGGAAGTATTAGTGCTTCTGTCAGTTTATCCAGTCCACGGTCTGTGAAACTTAGTGGCAGGTGCTAGGAGAAGTAGCTAGGGTGAGAAATGGAACCAAGCCTGTGTCCCATACCAACACACTGACTGCCTACGCCACTCCCTTGGACCTCCGTGTAGTCTTGCTTTGTATGATTTTGTTTTGGCTTTCTCATTTGCCTAGTTGACATACTACCTTCTCATCAAGGTCTATGTATGCTTTAGCATTTATTTTTTGGTTTACTGTCATCTTGGTTTGGCCTGCATGATGTTTGCAATAGCTTTTTCTTCAGAACTAAAAATATCAACTCTAGTCATAGCTCTGGGCTTCCATGACAAGGATTATTTAATCAGTCAATTTGCAACCAGATTTTTTTCCTCAGATGGTAGTAAATAATACGAATGAATAGCATCTATTTGCTGTGTTATGTATTGTTACATCCAGAATGTTATGAATAAGACCAGGAGTTCTTTCTGCTCAGGTCACATGATCTGCAGAAGCTCCAGGCTCTAGTTATGACATCCCTGGTGGATTACTTCAGTATTCCATGCAGATACTGAGGCTGGAGTGCATACATTGCACTACACTGACAATTTCCTGGATGTTTGGCGATTGCATTTTGTAGTCATGTCAGCTACCTTTAAGTGCAGCGTAATGTCTGAGTTTGCTGTGGCCTTGACTGTTGAGGATGTCCTCTTACAAGGACAGACAACCGAAATAAATTCCAAAACAGCTCTGCAACCTTGGGTGTTCTTTGTATGGGCCTGGAGTTTCACTAAAGTGATGCATTAGTACACCTGTACAAACATTTATGTAAAGAACCTATTTAACATTTTGTTCTACCAAGATGGGATTGATGGTTGAGTAACACAATGGCTACAATCAGACAAGCTATAGAAGTAAATGTGCATTTATTTCCATATTAAACATTTCATTCAAATACACTAAGCATGATCATCAATATGAAGTAAAAATATTACAATTTGTAAAATTTACGGACAGAATTGATTTTCCTGTTTGTCTTAAGGTGCTTCGCAATAGTATTTTTAGGAAATGTCCGGCGCTAATAGTGGAATAGTATTACTTACCTGCCAGTGTTGTGATATTCTCATTGATTTCTCCTGCCGGAGTGGCAGCTTGTCAAAATGGGAAAGCTGTTCTGACACTTCAAAAACAAGCACTGAATTATTGTACCATATAAGTAAACAGCCTTTTTAAAGCTGGTGAGCCGAAAGTTGCTTTTGGTACACGAATATATTTCACACTGAAATTGAGCGAAGTGTAGAATTTTAGCGATTTCCACTAGACGGTAGTCAGAACAGCTTTCCCATTTTGGCAACAGAACAGCAATCAAACCGCTAGCAGGGTAGTCTCTTACCTATCATTCCACTGTTACGACATTTTCTGAAATTACAATTCAATCTTGTAGCACCTTTAATTTAACCGTTGTCACTTTTTACCGTGATATGTTACTCTTTAAACGCTGATTTAAATGACAAAATAACCTCATACCTAGGACTTGATTACATCATTCCCCATGTACAGACAAAATTAAACATTTATATACATCAGTACAGTTCAACATTAAGTTAGCCTTCTCAAATGTGCAAGATTAAGCAAATGTATATACTGTAGAATAAAACAGGATTTCCTTAAAATACATTTCAAGTTTAACTGAAAGAACACAGGCTGCTGGTAGTAAAGAGGTTAACCTTGTCTAGAACACTGGAGGTGAGGACAAAGGGTTTCTATCCACTTGTTCATAGGGGAAACCTTGACGCTATCCATCGTTTCATCTGTGTAGAACCCATTGAGTCTGGAAGAACAGTTTGAACTACAGGAACAGAAAGACCATAAAGCTCACCTCGCTGATCCAGCTGAATAATTGTTTATATACATCATTGATCGTGACACAGCCCAACAAATCATACCGGAGACAGTCCGTTGAGTGGTGCATGATAGCCGGGTAGCTTTGGCAATGTCTGTAATCTTTACCTGGGCTGTGTCACATGCAGTAGTTAGTGAATAACCCGTGCAGAAAATAAAACTCAGTATGAGTGTAGAACTGGTTTGACATAGTAAACAAAACAAAGAACAGGCATGTCTGTCTTGGTACAGTCCAATGACAACTAGGGGTTGATTTAATGTAAGATCCCTGCACAGTACCAGAGAAATGATCTGCGTGCCGTTTGGGACAGTGACACATCCCTACTGGTTCCTCCTATTAAACAAATAAAATTCAAACCGTCTCCTGATGCAAACGCAGTCACTAGGCTTGTCAGGACAAAATGTATTGACCTCTTCATAATCATGTGATTCCTGGAGTGAACAGGGAGATTATATTTTTGTAATCAGTATGAAATAGGCACTACGATAAGACCCATTGATTGGTGAAGAAACTGGACAAACCTTGAAGTCCCATACTGTTAATTCAAACCATGGCTTGTGGCAATGTTACCTTATCCAATACTTCTACTGATGGTGTTTAACTGAACTTCCTTCATATGAATGAACTGTAATGCTGTCAGACCTCTCCTGTTCCATGGTTCTAACTAGAACACTGACTGTTCCTATAGCAACCAAGCAGGGGCTCATTTCAATTATACAGATGGGATGTATGGACGGTGAATGAGTCAATCACCAAAACTTGGTTCCTTAAATTCCTAATATACCTCTTCCAGTCTTGACCATCTCCTGTTGAAGCATACACACTTCATGAGTAGACCTGACAATAAATACGTTTCCAAAAGGCAACTCCTGTAATAATCGCACAATGTAGCAAAGGTGCTAATGAGCAGTGTTACGCCCAAGGGCCTTGGTGTTTTAGTCAGCCTGATCCAAAGAGCTCATTATTCCTATTTGATTGATTGCAGACACAGGGGCTGTGGTTCAATCAGGGCTTCAAAATAAAAGTGTATTTTTGGGGTGAAACAGAATCCCCTCAGGAAAGGAGGACATTAACCAAACACTTGGAATGCGCTCGACAAGTCTTAAAGCAAACAAAGTCAGGTCAGTTTTGTCTGTTCTTCTTGCTGCATTGCACTGATTGGGGGGGGAGAGAACAAGGCTCAGAGGACTGACTGAGCCTCAACTGTTTATTTGCTAAGAGGCTTTTGGTGGAAGGAAGGGGATTTTGTTGAGGGCGTTGTGGCTGTCGGAGCCTCTGGCTCAGTCTGTTTCTAGTTCTCTTCATATGATGATGGGGGGGGGGGGCAGTTCTGCCTGAGAAGAGAAGCATCCACGGCCTTCATAACACAGTGTCATCATCCGTCCATCTTTAGCCTGCATGTTGAGCTCTCCTACATTCACCTGACGTTGTACGAGGCTCTGGGTCCATTCCCCTCAGAAGTGGGGGGGAAACGGTCCCTTCCACATGCACCTTAGTCTTTATCTCCTTCTTCACTGCTTCCTGAGGGAGGGGGGCATAAATACACAAATACAGAGTTAGAGAGGGTAGATCATAGAGATCCTATTCAATTACTATGTATGAGGTAGATAAAGCACATGCCTGTCTGTTTTCTGTAGTTTGTTTGTTTGTGTTGGTGCACTCCCACTTGCCTCCTTGTTCGGTGTCTGAGTCAGTGAGGTGTGTGAGGGAGAAGCTGGCGATGTTGGCCGGGGAGATGGAGAAGCGGGAGTAGTTGGAGTTAGAGCTGCTCCAGCTGGGCTCCGGGGCGCGGCCCCCGGGAGGGGAGAAGTAGTGAGAGGCCGTAGACGAAGGGGACATGGTTTTAGACACGGCCAGGTCCGTAGCTGCCTTGGAGAGGAACGCCGAGGGCTCCGGGGACGAGAAGTCGTCATCCCATTCAAACCCACCGCCTGAGGGGAGAGACACTTGTTTAAAACCTTGATTTGGTACAATTAAAAAGAGGCAATACGGAACTTTTGCCACTGGAGGTACTCTTGAGCCAAAAGAGCCTCCCCCCTAAATTACCTAAATGTACGTAAACAATTAGCAAATGGTCAGACTAAACATCTGCATTTGTGGACAGCTACCATAGTGTATTCATTTGGATTACATTGTCAGGTGTGTTTCATGGAGCCCTTTAGGGTCTTCCTTGATAATGCTGATGGAAGTTGGCCGTATCGTGATGACTTACCTTCTTCATCTGTGGAGCTCTCTGTGGAGTTGGTGAACCTATTCAGGTAGCTGGCCGTGGGCACAGGGCTGCTGAACTCGGACACCTGGCTGTTGGAACCTGACGAATGGTCTCCCAGCTCCTTGGTGGGGGTCTCCTACAGATGGGGAGACCAATAAGTGCAATGGTTAAAGTTCATTCTCATAATATTTAGACTAGGTCTAGATTGCACAGAGAGAACCTGTGAATGCTACAAAAAAAAACTGCAATATCACATGAAATTCAAACCATTTCTAATGCATAGCCATAATATTTGTATCTTTGAGTTGTTTTGATATAAATGTTAGATACAAGTGAAACAATGTCTGATGTGTGCATGCAAAGGGGACAAGTGGGTACTCTACTTGGTCGAAAAGGAAAACAGTGACATCGTCGAAAAACGACACTGCTCTACTGGCACTGTCTGAATCGCTGCCCCCTGGTGGCATGGAGGGTTTGGCGCTGGGGGTGACATTCAGCGATGTGGGCTTCAGCAGGCTCTTGAGGTTCCGCGCTCTACTGTCATCCGAGACTATAATGGGAACCGGGTGCACCGTGTCGTCCTCGCTGTCCTCGCTGGAGCTGTGCAGCCGGTACGCCCGCATGTCATCATCCGAGTCATCGCTGTTATCGTCCTCTTCGTCCGCCTCCCCTCCGTCCTCCTGCCCATTCTCATCAGAGCCGTCGCGCCTGCCCAGGTACCTCCCCTCCATGTCGGGCTCCTTCAACTTGGGGGTGATCTCGCTGGCGTAGGTCCTGGTTAGCTTAGCGTGGACCGGTATGTTCTCAGGAAAAGGTTTTGCTGAGGTAGCAACAGCAGGCAATGGAGGCTTTTCCAGGTCCTCGGTGGAAGTTCCGCTGGACTCAGAGTGACTGTGAGTCCTGAAGTCAGGGAAGAACTCCAGTGTCCTGGTTTCGTCCACACTGCCGTCGATGGACACAGGTGAAGTCTTCTCCCAGTCCTCCTCTGTGGTGAGGATCAGCACAGGGAGACTGGTCCCTTCCAGGAGCTGAGGCTTGGTCTTCTCCACTCCAATATCAACCAGAGCTTCTCGAGCAATGGGAGACTGTGACCCAGCAGAAGACTCTACATGCTCCTCCTCTGTGACTTCAGGAAGAACAGATGGACCTCCAGAAACACCGCCACTGATGTCCACAGTTGGCGAGTTGGCTTCTTCAGACTTCTTCTCGGGCTCGGACTCGTTGTCGGAGAAGTAAGCAGAGTCTCTGTAGTTGCCTCCCGTGAAATATTCCTCGCCAGGGGCGATGGGCTCTGCCTGCTGGTCCTCACCGTCCTGAGCATCCATCACACTCTCCACCTCCGAGACGATGATTTCGGGGGGAACCAGCATGGTAGCAGCTGCTGGTTCCTCCTCCTCTTCCTCGGCCAAACTCAGACCGTTTTCCTCTGAGAAGTGGTCTTTGATGATGGGCTGAGAGTTCCACTCTGGAGACTCCAGGTTCTCTGTCTCGTAGCCGCTGTCGGCTGTTTTGTACGGGGGCTGGAGCTTGTGAGGGGCTGCCGGGGTGTTTAGCTCTTCAACAGACCCCTCCAGCCTGTGGCTGTTGTCCAAGGAATCTGGCGTCTCAGCTGAGTTCTCCACAGTGGGCAGAGTGGTGGAAACACTGTCCTCCAATAGGCTGTCCTGGCTGATCTGGTCCATGGAAGGACCAGAAACCAGCAGAGAGGACCTGTCATGTTCATGCTCAGAGAGGACGGTATCCATTTCTGCCTCTGTATCATCTTCAACCAGGTCGCTCAGCAGATCATCACTGGTAAAGCCTTCACTGGTCAGGCCATTGTCAACAGAAATCTCACTGACATAGACTGGGGGAGAGTCATAGCTTAGCAGGTCATCTGTTGGCTCTTTGATTCCTTTGGATTCAACACAGTCATCCTCTGAGGCTCTGAGGCAGTCTTCAAGGCTGGGGTTTTTGGCATCCATGCACAGGGGGTCTGTAGTGGCACTTTCAGAGAGGAGTGTGGGAGACTGGTGGATATTTGCTTTACTAATAACAGGGACCTCAGCCCTCTCAGAGGCAGAGTCCATCCTCATATTAGAGGACTGCTGCAGCAGTCCTCTAATTGGCAGCTGGTTGCTACAGATGTCCTCTGTTACCAGTGTATTTGAAGGCACCAGTGTTTTAGGGTCTGCTAGAGGTTGCAGGAAATCCACAAAACTGGGACTCATAAAGTCAAAAAGTTCCTCCTCTGCTGGGGACATGTTGCTCTCCACAGGTTTTATGGGGATCTCTGCTACGTTTATGCCATCTATGGTCTCATCATCATCATCATCATCCCAAGAGTTCATTCTGAAACTGTGCTCGGGGATGTGGGTCAGACCAGGTTGGAGGAAGTCCAGTTGTTGACTCCCACTACTTTTCCCTGATAAACCAGAGCCCTCCTTCATCAGGCTCTTCTCTTTGAGGAACATGAAGTTGTCCGCTAGTTTCTCAGTGTTCAGTAGCCTCATCACATCCGGGGTTCCCTCCCCCTCTGCCTCCTCTAAAGAGTCCTGGAGGATGACCTCTGAATGGCGCTCCCCTAAAAAAGAATTCCGAAATGACTTTTCTGTTCCCTGGGTCTGCCCCTCTACAGACTCCACTCTCTGGAAACCATTTCCGTTGAGTTCTGGAAGCTCCATGAAGCCCCTGTTCCAGGACTGGGAGTCCTGTCTGGAGTCTCCCTCACTGAAGATGTTGGTGTGGTAGGGGCTGTCATGCTCACTGGACGACCAGATGTGGCTGTCCTGGAGGTACGAGTCCTTGGAGTCTATGCTGTGGTGGAAGAAGTCTGCATCGGTGCTGGACTCGTCCAAGCGGACGTCTTGAAGGGTGACAAATTTCTGCCCGTCTGAAACTGTGTCTACCTCCGGACCCCTGTTCTCCTTCGCCTCCACGGTGCTCTCCCCCTGCTCCTCCAACTGGATGTAGTACTCGTTTCCATTGGCTGGTTTGTGAGCGTCAAACACGGGAAGGATCCCAGGGATTGCTGAATGGGTGTTCCTGCTGTCGGAGCCCCCCGTCCTGGGGGCTGCGGGGTCTGGAAAGTGGGCCTGAATGTCCTCGCTGGGCACGGGGAAGAACATGCTGTGGTAGTTGAGCGTGGTGTCCATAGCCGAGCGTCCATGGCCACTGCTGCTGTCGTAATGGTCATGCTTGGCCGCTTCCCACACATACTCGAAGCTCAGGCCACGGCTGGTCTCAGTGACGGTGAGCACCTCGTCCACCTCGGCCCGCAGGGCATCATCTGCGAACTGCTCCAGAATGGGGTAGGAGGAGTGGCTGACGGTGGTCTGGCGCGTGACAGGGTTGGGCTTGAGGGAGTCCCAGCGCTGCTGGAAGTCGTCCTCTACATCCTTCTGGCCCTGCATACGCAGGTAGGTGAGCAGCCGGTGGATCTCCTCGGCCGTGGCCCGCTTGTCTGGAGTTAGCCAGCAGAACTGTAGCACCTCATACCTGCACAGGGGAGAGAGTTGAGTTATTACCCTTTATGGCATGAGCCGAGGCTTTTTAAATACAGTTTGACTTCATAGCAGAACATATCGTTTCAATGTCAAGTATGCAATTCATACACCTCTCTTTATGGTAAAGTATTTCAGTTTAACAATTCAGCAGACACTCCATAAATAACATGTAGTCCAGCTAGATTGAGTTGGTGTCATGTGTAGTATGGTTGGAGACAGCGGGACTGACCATCTGTCAGAGTAGGGCAGCTCCAGCTGTGGTTTCAACAGTTTGATCTGCTGTTCCCTGATGACGTGGTTCAGGACCTCGCGGTCAGACAGGTGAGGGTAGGGCTGGGCTGCGTTCTCAAACAGCTCCCACAGAGTCACCCCCAAGGCCCTGCAAACACAGGGATCAGAGAAACACTTATGACTTGTGTAGGGATAATTACAACTCACAACCTACTGTACCTGCGTGCATGGTGGCAACATGGGTCTGTGATTAAATGCTCAATGAGATGGGTGGGGGGGGGACTATTTTCATATTGCAGCGTAATACCCATATTCAATGTTCTTCATCAAAATAATCAAAACACAAATATTCCTCGAAACGAAAGATTACACTGAGTTGCCCCCCACGTTTTATACTCAGAACAGCCTCAATTTGTCGGGGCATGGATTCGACAAGTTATCAAAAGCGTTCCACAGTAATGCTGGCCCATGTTGACTACAATACAATAAGTTGGCTGCATGTCCTTTGGGTGGTAGACCATTCATTATACCCTGATGAAGACAGATGCAATGTCCAACTTTGACAGACAAGCTGAGTGTGCGGCTCTCCTTTTATTTATTTTTAAGTGTTCCACTCCGCTAGCCAGCACCTCACCTAAATAGGTGTGTGTTTCTTTCGCCTCTAGACCATTCTTGATACACACAGGAAACTTGTGAAAAACCCAGCAGCATTGCAGTTCTTGAAACAAACCGGTGCGCCTGTCACCTACTACCATACCCTGTTCAAAGGCACTTAAATCTTTTACCTTGCGCATTCACCCTCTGAATGACACACACAATGTCTAATTTGTCTCAATACTTAAAAATCCTTCTTTAACCTGTCTTCTCCCCTTCATCTACACTGATTGAAGTGGACTTAACAGGTGACATCAATAAGGGATCATAGCTTTCACCTGGTCATCTGCTCTTTCCATGAGACTGATCTTAATGTTTTGTATATAGGCTTAAGTGTATATGGATCAATCCACGACTAGAGTTCCTTTTACGTCTATTCAAAATGAAGTAGAGCTGTGCCACCAGAGACTCTGGGTTCGAGCCCAGGCTCCGTCGCAGCCGGCCGCGACCGGGAGGTCCATGGGGCGACGCACAATTGGCCTAGCGTCGTCCGGGTTAGGGAGGGTTTGGCCGGTAGGGATATCCTTGTCACATCGCGCACTAGCGGCTCCTGTGGCGGGCCGGGCGCAGTGCACGCTGACCAGGTCGCTAGGCGTACGGTGTTTCCTCCGACACATTGGTGCGGCTGGCTTCCGGGTTGGATGCGCACTGTGTTAAGAAGCAGTGCGGCTTGGTTGGGTTGTGTTTCGGAGGACGCATGACTTTCGACCTTCGTCTCTCCCGAGCCCGTACGGGAGTTGTAGCGATGAGACAAGACACTAAAGACTAACAATACAACGAAATTGGGGAGAAAAAGGGGGTAAAAAAAAAAGTAAAAATGTTGCATCAATATTGAATTTTAATAGAATAGATATGAAGTACCCTTTACTATAGACCACATGGAACTTTTAATATGAATAAAGACATCCTAAAGTTTTCATTGTGGGTCCCTTCTAATGTTTTTCCAACTTCTAGGAAAATTTTAACCCACTTAACCCACCATTCTCACCATTTAAAGCCCAAGTTACTTGTTTTCTGAGGATTAATATTTATTTCAAGTGATTAATTTACGTTTGTCATTAATTTTAAGGTGAACCCTGTTATGTGAACTGAACTCTCGTTTAAATATGGTGAACTATTCCTTTGAAAATTATTTTTCTAAACAAATAATCAAATAATAGCGTAAAAGCAGGTGAGCTGGTGCTACTCTTTTTGGCCATTATCTGGTGTTTTGTGGTGAAAAACTAAGCGGGTGGAACATAACATCAACCCTGTCACCCATAGATAGGCTAGGCATTTTTTTACAATTTCAATGTTTTTGTGAAGCTTGCATTCAATTCCCACTCCCTGTTGCACACAAGCTTCCATTCCCCCTGTCACAAGGGGATTTATGGTCAATTAGATCAAACGTTCCACCCTGCTACTTAGTTTGTCAGTTACTATGTTGTTTTTGTTTAACCTCTATAATAGACCAGGCATTCACAGCTTCCATTTTTAGATGTATTTTGTCCTATTTTCCTGTTAAATAAAACATTGCATTGTTATGCATAGATGCAAATGTTTTTTATTTTCTCAGGTGGGCTTAATGAGTACAGTGGCAGAAAAACCACTCATTTTTCTGCCATTATTACATAATGATCAATACTAACTTTGCATAATATTGTAGTGTATATTTATACCCCAAACCATCGGTTTCCAGATATTTTAAGAGTAGATGTTGTTATTCTGTGGTTCCTATTAAGCTGGTTTGCACTGAAACACATGGGGATAGTGTGCTTACATTCCTAATATTCAATTAACATATGGTTTTTGTTCAGATTTAAGTTGATTAAAACACTCAAATGACAGCATCTAGCCATGGTGCCTTTATCAAGATTATAAACCTTTGGAGTGGACAGGTAGTCATTGATGCAGAGAGAGAGAAGAATAAGATGGTGACTACTCATGCACTTCTGGGTGGGGGCATAGTCATATTGTTGACCTTCATTCATCCAGGTGATTCTGTGTTTTGGTCCACCAGCTGTCCCTTTGTAATACAACAGTAGAGGTAGATTTGAAACCGTCTTCAGAAAGACAAGTTGAACTAATTAACAAGAATAGCAGTACAGGAAATGTGACTCAGTTTTCAGATAATCCACTGCAAGTTGTGTGTGTGTGTGTGTGATGGTCTTTGTGCATGGATTCTTATCCACAGAGGACCAGGGGGTGTTATGGTCTTTGTGCATGGATTCTTATCCACAGAGGACCAGTGTGTGTGATGGTCTTTGTGCATGGATTCTTATCCACAGAGGACCAGTATGTGTGCAGGTTTTTGTTCTAACACCTGATTCAACTCTATGATTAGTTGAATCAGCTGCGTACGGGTGATTGGCAAGAACAAAAACTTAATTCCACATTGAGCTCTTGATACGATTGGACACCCTCCTGATGAATAGTAATGATCAGTTTATTTTAATAACTTTAGGGGAGATTAATATAATACAATTTTACATAAGAAATGTCAGTTTTAAATATTTGGAAATTAATTATTTAAGAGGTGGGCTTATTTGGAACACCCATGGGCGTAAAATGGTACATTCAGTAGCCATTAAGCCCAGTCCAAACATGAGAAATGTATATTTAATTTTATCTCCACTTTTCCTACAAAGATTAGGGCAGTACATGTTAGAAATGTCTAAACTTAAATGTTGATGGGCTTAATAGGTACACTTACCCTACACTACCCAAAATGCACTATTGGTGGAATGACCCATATTAGAACTAAACATATCCTTATTTAGGGGTAAATGTGGTGCTGCAACGAGAGCCTCCTTATGCAACGTTGTGATTTACAGCCGTGACACGGACTGGCACAGAGCCATGAGGTCATAAGGGAGGGGCCAGGAGGGATAGGTTCCAGTGTTGCTGTGCCGCCTGGTGGGAGTGCAGGGTCAGCGTCTTCTTCCCTTTAGAAGTCAGCTAGACTGAGTGCCTGCTAAGATTTACACTCTCTGAGAGAGAGGCTATCTGGACAGAAGAATCAGAGATAGTCTATCATCTTCAAAGGAGACCCTGACCTACTGCTCAGCAACAGCCCAACAGGACACAGGTTGACTCACTGTGTTAATGAGTATATTTTATTCAACACAGTGAAGCACAATGCCCAGAAGGCTGCTGAGGGGAGGATGGCTCATAATAATGTCTGGAATGGAATCAACTACACGGACACCATGTGTTTGAGGCCATCAAATGTATTCTGTTCCAGCCATTACTATGAGCCTGTCCTCCCCATTTGAAGGTGCCACCTACCGCCTGTAAATTGCACAGTGACCAGGTGGAGGTACCTACCACACATTGCCAGGCTTGGTCTGGTCCAGGGTGATCACGCCCCCATGGCGCTCCCCCACCAGCTCCGGGGCCATCCAGCGCAGGGGTGCCGACTCGTCGTCCTCCGTGATGATGTAATCCTCCTGTGACATGAGAGAGGGACAGAGTCGAGCATCCATGTAATTTAATAGGATGTCTATCTCAGAATAGTTCTACAAACAACCAGTAGGCCTTCTTTTTTTCCATTCAATTCAGTATGTGTCTTTCTAAGAAGCATTTGGATGTTTGGTAGCCTTTCCTTCAGTTCTAACCCACATTACTGTACTTTGAGTTGTTTTCCAAGTTCCTAGTAAGTACTTAATCAAGCTCATAAATACAGCCAAAACACCTCTGGCCACACTTGTTGACCGTGCTAAATAGAGAGCTCAACATTATTTGAGGAATGCAGCGGGCGGAGCTAGCCTTATCGACAGTCAAGCCAGGGACAAACGCACTAGGGAGCTATACTTTGGTATAACAGTCTTAATGCTTCACAGAGTTCTGCCAGACTGGGGTCAAAGGCTAACAGCTGTATATAAACCCCCTTAATAAACCACTTTTACACTATTGTGTTGACTACACGGACTAGGCCTTATACTACTGTACAGTACTGGCTTTGACATCCTTTGAGACTTTGGTGGATGTGTGACCTCTCTGTTCAGCTGGGCTCAGCATTGTGAAAAGGGTTAATGCACCTAAACTGAAACTATTGTAACAGCACACATACAGATGCCACTTCCTTTTGTCACCTGAAAGTAAAACAATATCCACCTGATTCCATTTGAAGGAGAACAGGTTGGAAAGTTTCCTGGTACCTTGTATCTGTAGGGGCCGATGCCATAGTCTCCCACTCTGACCGTCAGGTCTGCAGTCAGATAGCAGTTCCTCAGGGCTAAGTCACTGAGAAAAGAGGGAAACTGATTAAAGAAGATGAGGATTTACAGAGTTTATTGTGTGTTCAATATGGTCTGGCATGGTCATAGAACGGTTGTGTTCAATATGGTCTAGTGTGGTCATAGAACGGTTGAGTTTAATACGTGTTCAATATGGTCTGGTGTGGTCATAGAACGGTTGAGTTTAATACGTGTTCAATATGGTCTGGTGTGGTCATAGAACGGTGAATGGATCACAGGGCTGCAAATAATAGGCAGTTGTTCTGGTGCCAACCCACTAATAGCTCTCATTTGTTCACTCTGAACTAGGGTTGGGTGATACTTGGGGAGACCTCTTCTTCGACATACTACACCAAATATCGTGATATCTGATTTAATCGTTTTGCGTCGTTAATGACTAAAATCACTCCAGACTGTGCAATTTGTGCTTATTTACAATATTAGTCGCATTCTCATTAAATAATATTTGTGTGGCGAAGAAATAAGACTAAATTCATTTAGACTTTCTTTTCAACATATTGACACAGACTAACTGATAAAACTGCCCAGTTTAGATTTGTAAAGTTCAAATTAAATATAGTCTTGCGCATCCCAATATATCATCAATGTCAAATATCACGATATTCGATGTAATCATATCGGCCCAGCCCTAGTTTGAACACAAGTTAGCGGTTTCGGGTAAACACTGCAGTACACACAACTGTAGTCTGAAGAGACAACAATGCTTTGGACCTTATCTTGTTCATCAATCATTTGGGAAGCAGATGGAACTCCGTGCTGCTGCAGGACACGTTCAGATTGGCTCTGTGCTGCTCTCATGTGGTCATGCAATGGAAATAAATAATTGAAAAGGTGGAATATACAGTCAGTTGCCGGTTTATTAGGTACACCCATCTAGTACCGGGTCAGACCCCCCTGTAGCCATGAAGGGATGTACCTGGTCAGCAACAAAGTTGAGATACGCTGTGGTATTCAAATGTTGCTCAATTGGTATTCAGGGACCTAACGTGTGTCAGGAAAACATTCCCCACACCATTACACCACCAGCCTGTTCCAGGATGGGCCATGGACTCATGCTGCTTACGCCAAATCCAGGATTGGTCAGACCAGGCAATGTTTTTCCATTCCTCAATTGTCCAGTCTTGGTGGTTTGGTGTTTACGAGCCTCTTCTTGTTTTTAGCTGATAGGAGTGGAACTCGGTGTGGTCATCTGCTGCAATAGCCCATCCGTGACAAGGACTGACGAGTGGTGCGTTCCAAGATGCCGCTCTGCACATCACTGTTATTTGCCTGTTAGCTTGCACGACTCTTGCCATTCTCCTTCGACCCCTCTCATCAACTAGCTGTTTTCACCCACAGAGCTGCATGTTTCTTTTGGTCACACCTTTCTCGGTAAACCGTAAACACTGTGGTGCATGAAAAGCCCAGGAGGTCAGCTGTTTCTGAGGTACTGGAACCGACACGGCTGGCACCGACGATCTTACCATGCTCAAAGTCTCTTAGGTCACTAGTTTCGCCCATTCTAACATTTAATCGAACAGTAACTGAATGCCTTGATGCCGGTCTGCCTGCTTTATATAGCAAGCCACGGACACTATTTTTGGGGTGGTGTCCCTTAAATACAATGTACAGGCCTATGACAGGATGACATAATATCCCAGTGACAAATTTGGAATAATTACATTTTCCTCACCCTAATATGATTAAATGCCATGTCTCTGGTGATTAAGGACCCCTTCAACCTGCCTCTAAATCCAACCACCACAGACCCAGGTCAGGGCAGGGCCAGACAAAGACTGGACTCTTGAGTGGCTTTAGACCCAAACACATTTGGACTTATAGCTTGCATCACTAGAGGAAACCTCTTCCAGTTGCTTCTGTTCCGCCCCTAGTAACAAAATCACTGATGCTGGAGCGTTTCCCCACTCACTCATACAGCACCAGGATATTGTTTCCAGGGAAGAACACTCACAGGTGGGCAGAGTGGCGGGGTGGACAGGGGAGGGCGATAAAGGGGGACTGGGCTGTCTGAGTGGACAGCTGGTATCTCATTCAGACTGGGACCCTCATGGAGGGAGAGGCTCTGGTTTCCCCTTGGCCCAAGAAACATTTCATCACCAACCCGTTCCAAGCGCGTCTCTTTTACCCCGTCTATCCGTGGATGTCGCTGACACTAGTGGTCTGTGCTCGTACACCCCGAGAGCTACTGTCAGGCCCACTGAAACATCGGCAAGATAAATGGAGAGATATTTTAAACCACTTCTGTCCTGGCTGTTCCCTGCTGTTGGCGAACGCAGTGCATTACAGTACTACTGGAGGATCAGGGAGAGAGAATCAGATTCAAAGTCTTATCCCTACAAGGCAAATGGCATGGGGGCAGTTTGGTGCAGACACATCAGCAGATTCTTAACCTCTTTGACAGAAAATCGATATAGCTCAGAGACCTAGCGAGTTAAAAACAAAGACTTTACAACAACAAAAAGGGAGATCAACTGATTCTGCTAATTCTTTTCAAGTCAAGTGAAACTATCATTTCAGTTAAATTACCAAATTAATTCAAATATGTGCTGGAAGCTATGGTTGTCACACTGGTTGAAAAACTGGAGAACACAGTTCCCTCTCCTCTACTGCCCCATATGCTATTTCTCCCCAGGGTTGTTATGGAATGTCAGTCAGAGTGGTTCTCCTGGACCGCCATGACAGCTCGCTGTCTTATTGCTGTGGCCGCCCCATCACAATAATATGCTGGGCTCAGACCACAGACCCTAAGCCTTGGCTATAATTTCAGTTCACACCACTGCCACCGTCCCAGAAGGCTTTGTGGCACCGTGCTAGCCACAGCCCCGTGTCGGGTACTTTGTGGGCGGGGCATCCAGCGAGGACACATTGGTAGTAAATCAACTTTGCAACCCAACCAAAAGAAAAGCGGTGCACTATTTTTTACGACTGTCATTACGACCCTGTTAGCGGTGGAATCTCGTACTTGGGCTCCTTTTGAGTTGTAACACAGGATAATAAATGGCCAACATGAGGCTATCCATTTACACACAAACAGCAGAATCATCATATCCCTCTGACCGGCTGATAGTTGACACTGTGGCAATGTGTGGGAGCTGGGTAATTGGAGCCCTTTGGGTTTATTCTGAGCATGCAAAACAGAGCATGTGCTGAGCGGAGCCTACATGTCCTGCACTGCCGGGTAAAAAGTTAAACGAAACAGGCCCATGCAGCACTCTCCTTTTTGGAGAGGCCCAGTGTCCCTGATCAGGATTGGCCCAGTGTCCCTGTTTAGGATTGGCCCAGTGTTGGCTTGGGAGTAGGAGTACGTATCCATAAGAGAAAGTTGCCATGAGGGAGGCCAAAACCACTTATTTCATTTGATAGAGACAGACTTGTAATTGTGACACATTAATATCACTTGTGTCTGATACTATCGTAACTCATCATTTTTAAGTTGGAAGATGTAAAAACAGACAGTACTACTTAAAATGTTTGATGAAGTCATAATTCCTTGAAACATGACTGTCGTTTGACATCTGAAGTCTGTGCCCTTAGCTAAAGCCATGTCTAGTTGTGACTGACTGGTGTAAACGGAGCCGGAGCAGAAGTGCTACCTGTGCAGGAAGTTGTGTTTGTGGAGGTGGGTGACGCCAGCAGCGATTTCACAGGCCATCTTCTGCAGCTGCAGCAGCTCAGCATTTCGGAACATCCAATCCTGCTGAGACAGGTAGCTCCGGAGGTCCCCCTGAAATGGAGACACACGCACAGGATAACACCTGTGTACTAGTTTCAATGCCAAAAACAGCATTCACTTAGTCCTTATTTGAATATAAAACGGCACAGAAACATCACATCTTGAAGCTCCTGTAATATGGACTTGAGTGACTATCTGAAGGTGCATTGTAAGCAGTCATCCACACAGGGGCAGTAGACTCCCTCCCACTGCATAGCTCTCTCCAGCCCAGCAGGGTTTTACTGCTGATGGGGGAGTGGAACCAAATAAGGGCCCAGCTGTTTAATACACCTAGGTCTATATGCTGTGTCATGGCAATTTTAAAATACAAAGATCAGGCCAGTGGGGTGGATCGACTCTTGCCGGATGGCCAGGTCACGTTTCTGGGCACACGGTCAAAAGCTCCGTTTGGGAGAGGAGGTGAATGGGGCAGGCCAGGGGTGTGTGAGAACAACGTGTCCCATAGTCTGGGGAAATAGGTTGAGGGGGGCAAATTTAATTCCCACCCCTCAGATGTTGGGGAGGGCAGCTGAGGCCGATGCCAGAATGTAACCAACCACCAACCCACCAGAGCCCTCTGATTGTAGTGGTACAAACTAGAGGTCGACCGATTAATTGGAATGGCCGATTTCAAGTTCATATAACAATTGGAAATCGGTATTTTTGGGCACCGATTTGCCGATTTTTTTAATAATTTTTTTACACCTTTATTTAATCTTTATTTAAATAGGCAAGTCAGTTAAGAACACATTCTTATTTTCAATGACGGCCTAGGCAGAACGACAGATTTTTAACCTTGTCAGCTCAGGGGATCCAATCTTCCAACCTTACAGTTAACTAGTCCAATGCTCTAACACTGATTACATTGCACTCCACGAGGAGCCTGCCTGTGCCGCGAATGCAGTAAGCTAAGGTAAATTGCTAGCTAGCATTAAACTTATCTTATAAAAAACAATCAATCAATGACTGTCATTGCTCCAATGTGTACTTAACCATAAAAATCAATGCCTTTCTTAAAATCAATACACAAGTATATATTTTTAAACCTGCATATTTAGCTAAAAGAAATCCAGGTTAGCAGGCAATATTAACCAGGTGAAATTGTGTCATTTCTCTTGCGTTCATTGTACGCAGAGTCAGGGTATATGCAACAGTTTGGGCCGCCTGGCTTTTTGCGAACTAATTTGCCAGAATTTTACGTAATTATACATAACATTGAAGATTGTGCAATGTAACAGGAATATTTAGACTCATGGATGCCACCCGTTAGATAAAATACGGAACGGAATAAACGTTTTGTTTTCGAGGTGATAGTTTCCGGATTAGTCAAAGGTATATGGTTTAGAGAGAAATAGTCAACGCGTTATAATTCCTGTAATAACTTGCGGCTGAACTTGAAAGGGGTTTCTTCGTTATTTTACCGTTCATGTCTTCCATAGAGAATGTCTTGATCTACTTCAAATAAGGTCTGTGTTTCGTGCAGGCTTAAACCGCCTCAACGTTTTGATACCCGTGTACTAAGGTAACGTTTGTCAACATATTTTCATAAATCCACTCTACAAAAAAAATGATCTTCGCTTATATTTAGCCAATATTGATCAGAGTTACCTTGTCCTATGGATATCTACACATTTATACAATTGGCACGGTGGTGTAAGCCTACACGAAACACAGACCTTATTTTAAGTGAATCTAAAAAATATCCTATGGAATAAATGAAGGAACCGCTTTTCAGATTTTGCTAGGTGTCATGGGAATTATGACTCGCACTTTCAATTCTTACCATGCCCATTATTAAAATAGGATTTCCTGCATATAGAAATGACCGTTTTTGTTTTCAACATTCATCACAGGTAACTTAAACTCTATTTTTATTCAAACAGTTGAGAGTATTTGTCTCCTAAGCAGACTCTTCAGTATCATTGTCACTTCAGAGCTGTGTGTGTGTATTTATGTATTAAGTTAAAATAAGTGTTCAATGTTCATTCAGTATTGTTGCAATTGTCATTATTACAAAAATGTGTGTGTGTGTATGATATATATATATATAAAAAACATTTTTTTATTTTTTATTATTATAAATCGGCCGATTAATCGGTATCGGCTTTTTTTGTCCTCCAATAATCGGTATCGGCGTTGAAAAATCATAATCGGTCAACCTCTAGTACAAACCGTCACTATGTGGGTTAGGCTGAGGTGGCATGAGTGCAAGGCATTCATCTGTCAGTTTAGATCAGTAACGTTGAGATAATATCCGGGATAATGAGTCTGAGTTGATGGATTCACTGACAAGGCTCCTCCTGAGGTAATAGGGGCTTGCCTCGTACTATTGTGTCAACAGTGGCTGTGGTTCACACCCTGCAGGCAACTTACAAAGCTCTGAGAACTGCCATGAAAGGCTTGCATTCTCAATTACATATCTCAGCATAGTGCAGCCTCCTTTAAAGGACAAAACCTTCACAACAAATTGGTAAGACTTTTACCATTAAAATGAAAAAGTATTGTGAAAAACAAACGACGGAAAGAACATTCTGAGCAAAGACCACAAGAGACAATGCCACACCGCCACTAATCCAGGATGGAATTTCACTGAAGGCGGCATTATAATGTATCATGTCAAAGGACTTTAGCGTCACACACACTCTACTGTCGTCTACTTTGTCATTTATCCTACAAATATAAGGAAGAGTAGAGGCCCCAATATGGAGCCCTGTGGAACACCACATGATATCCCTCTAGCCCCCAGGCGGTCCTTCATCAGGATCCATTCTGATAGGTCCCTTATACAAAGCCAGTCAGATCAACTGGGTCCTTGACAAGGATAGGATCTAGTCCAACAGGTCCTTCTATACACAGCCAGTCAGTGAAAAGGGCTGCAGGCCCAGGTAGGTATGGGGCCCAGGGGGATCAGGTCCACCACGGTGGGGGAGCTCTGGAGAAGGTGACTGCTGTGTCACCAGGAGCTAAGAGGACTCCTGTGGAATGTGGTAGTGAAAACACAGCCACTCTGCGGGGTCATACAATATACAGGCAGCTTTCGGTAAAACTGTCAATCCACATGACTCAAGGTAATGGATCTGCCGTGTTTACTCAGAGCTCTCTGTGCCCTTACTGACTACAAGCAGCTTAGACCAGACTACTGACGGAACCACCATAACGCTTGTTTCTAACCGACACGGTCGAGCTGCTTTTCCCTAACACCAGCTACAAAGAACCTGCTCCGAGAAAAGACTCTTCATAGAAGAATAACTATATTGAACCATAGAAGACCGATATTAAACCTATGGTAAGTGATATGTTCCGATCAGTGACATGTACAGTAGCGTCTACTCGAGTCCCACTGTCCCAATTTTCTTCTGTGTCTGGCACAATCACCATAAAATAGTTGCTTGCCCACTTATTGAAAGAGTAAGTGCTTGACTGAGTGAAACATTTTAATCAGCATTTGGCTCCGGTCAAGATACCTTGAACATCATAAAGTGTAATTTATGTTCTCACGTGCACACTAGAAGTAACATTTGTATGTTTCGTCTATCATGAGACAGTAATAAAAATGTAAAAAGGAGATGCTGTTGATGCGTAAACAACAACGCCAACAACCATGCTGACTGTCGTCTACTGAGAAGGAAACTAACCAGAGGTGCTTTGACCACTGTCAATGTGAAAACAAACCACTGTATTGTCCCATAATAGAAAGACTGACTGTGTCTATGTTACCGTGGGAGTCTTGTTCTGCCTTCCTGACAAATGTCCTCCCGATTGTCCGGTCCTGATGGGTGGAAAGGACAGCCTGTGTCCTCTCCACACTCCTATTCTCAATGTAAAGAATCAAATGGAACGGTGTGTCCTCATTATATCACATTACATTTAGTTAACGACTTAATGAGTTTTAGTGCAGAATGGAATTACTAACGAGACAGGTCATTGTAGTCAATAGAACCTAATGAGAACAATAAAACAAATATGAATTACACCACAGCGAACACGGTGAACTAATTAGGAAGAGAGGTTGTGAGTTAATCATTGTAAGAGTAAAAAGTGATTCCTGGTCAGGTCATGTGTTCTGGAAAAACTCTAGGCCCTGATCATGGTCTATGTCTGAGTGAGTCCTTGTATACACTGACAAGTCTTCAACATAAAGCATGCTTCTCTCTGGGGCCCTTTGGCTAACATAACAGCCCTGAGTCTTACAACCACTGCTCCTAAACCCCAGTCCGGCTAGGGCAGGTGGCTGGACTATACTGAAGACCATAAGGGAAGCCCCTGCAGGAGAGACGGTCACTCACTCACCAGCAACCTGTGGGGCACGGCTCCAGTTGCGCACCACGGCGGAGTGATATTTGGGTGTCCGAAATGCAAAGAGTCCAGAATAAGTAAGGGTTACGGCTGATCCAGATGTGTTGGGCATTAACCGTGCTGATTGATGAGGGCTCATAAAAGTCCTTATGGGTTTTACTATGATATCGTTTAGTACATTAATGAATACCTTCCGTGCAAAATGTCTGACAGAATGTAGAGAGCTTGTCAGTCATTTAGAATTGAATGAGGAAATGCTTGTTTATAGCATCCATTGCATGAGATAGTGAGGTACGAAATGATTGACAAGCTTGATAAAGACGAGCAAAAATGACTATAAAAATCTATATTGTTCGCTCCAAAATATTGGGAAATTATATTACTTTATACTAATATAAATTGCTCAGAAAAATATATTTAGTTTAACAAGTAATTTTTCTCTCAAAAAGATAGGGGTGTCAATAAATTTGACCCGTTTTCAATACCTCACCTTGCGAGGATAACGGCCCTGGGCCTTTTTCTAAAATGTTTTAAGAGTTGGACAACACATTCTTAGACCATTCCTCCGAAAGCTGTGCTTGGGGTTATTGTCTTGCTGGAAGATCCACTTGCGGCCAAGTTTCAGCCTCCTGGCAGAGGCAATCAGGTTTTTGGCAAATATATCCTGGTACTGGGTAAAGTTCATGATGCCGTTGGGTGTTGACCTTAACAAGGGCCCCCAGGACCAGTGGAAGACAAATTGCCCCATAACATTAACGTCCACCATCATAATTTACAGTAGGCAGTGTTTCCGCTGCAACCATTTAGCTGTGGCACTGCAAAGTCATTGCCGCTACACTAAATAAATAGCATCTTTCTGCCAAGGCGCACTTTGAAGATCCTATAACAGTCCACATTTACTTTTCCTCTGCAAATACAATGAGTAATGACTAGAGAAACTAGACAGCCCCGCAGTAGAATATTTTATATATTTACCTAGTCTGTTTGTTGTTGTGTGTTTTTTGCAGGATAAATGTTCCTCTCAAGGTGAATTCAAGTTGCCAGTTTTATAGGAAGGGACAAGCAGCCAATTCTTAATGCAACAGCAGTTTTAATGGCATTTGTTAAAAATAGCTTTCCATTTCTACTTTATTTCTTATCTCCAAAATGTATGTAAAACCATTGTAAACCCAGAGTTTTAGCAGTGGCATGGTTAAGAACATTAGCATATCACAATTCACTGTGAGTGCTTAGGGGAGTGTGGGGCAGAATGTAACACAGGTCAATGGTAGGGTAACTTGGGGTAAAACACCAACCCACAGGAAGATTTTTTTGGAGTGACTTAAATTGTGATGAGACCAATTACATTTTTTGCTGAGCAAGACTAGTGGCCACCAGGGATAGCGTTGGGGGCGGGTAAATGGTGACATGACGTGGTTTCTGTAAGAAGTGCACGCCCCGTATGACCTCAAGTTACCCTAACAGATAGGCAGGCCTACATAATATTCACTTTGTTTATGCACGTTTTTGGAACATCAAATTCATCAATATGATACTAACTAATTAAAAGATCACATTTGGGATCTAACTAATGATTAGATCAATAGGATAAATGCAGATAAGCAACCCCAAGATTCAGACTATTTATAGCCACTACGCTGTTTTCAGTTGGCCTACAGATGATGATGCTTATTGCTAATAGCGTTCCTAAAAATATGGACCATGCATAGAATATATTCACAATGGTCCAATATGTACAAAAAAATATATATATAAGAATTTTAAACAAATTATTTTACCAGTATGTTATTAGGCTCATTATATTTTAGACGGCATGAGCATTATTTGATTTTTCATTCATTTTGGAGTAGAATGTCCTTTTAAAAAGTCTCCAGAACAGAGCTTCTCAATCTTTCAATGTAAAAATTCTCTGGGGGGACCCCCCCCCCCACACACACAACTTCTCCCCTCAGAGCTCCCTTCATGTCATCCAACAAATGTTAACACCTGAAGTTTGCTAAACGGCATTGGTACTTGGATTGGTTGGTGCTTTGGTCAGATGACATGAAAATAGAGCTCTTTGGCCACGCACACCAGTGGAGAATGTATGAGCAGAAAAGAACCCCATACCTACAGTAAAATATGGTGGTGGATCTTTGATGTTATGGGGTTATTTTGCTTCCACTGGGGCCCTTGTTAAGGTCAACGGCATCATGAACTTTACCCAGTACCAGGATATTTTAGCCCAAAATCTGGTTGCCTCTGTCAGGAGGCTGAAACACGGCTGCAAGTGGATCTTCCAGCAATACAATAACCCCAAGCACACATTAAAATCCACAAAGAAATGGTTAATTTGCTACAAAACCGACATTTTGCAATGGCCATCTCAGTCTCCAGACTTGAAACGACTATAAAACCTGTGGTTCGATAAAGGATATCAAGGATCTGGAAAGTTTCTGTATGGAGGAATGGTCTAAGATCCCTGCCAATGTCTTCTCCAACTCATAAAACATTTATAAAAATGCTCAGTGCCATTATGCTAGAAAGGTGAGGTATTGAAATGTATTGAAAACAGGAGTGTAAATCATTTTGACCCCAATCTTTGATACAAGTTTTTTCTTTACTTTACTTTTTCCATACAAATATCATGACACCTAAATAATTTAACAATAAAAAAGGTGCAAAACACCCCACCCATACCCTCCGGATGGTGAGTGACAAAATAAGAAGTCCTCAAAGCTCCTCCATAGACCAGATGCAACAACTGTTGCAGAGACATCAGAGCTGAGCTACCTCATCAAGTTAACACCTTCGGCCAAGATGACCCGCTCAGTTACAAGGTCCACTCACACCCTCCTCTCCAGCCTGAAGTTGTTTAACGACCACAATAACATTAAGTCATTAGCCCAACCCCATCTCCGTCCTCTGGATGTCGATTAAGGCAGCCCCTTCCTGCAACCAGTTAGGGTCTAATTTATAGTAGTAGTCAGTCACAAGGCACAGTACCAGGCAGAGAGAAAGCGCTCTGTCAGAGATATGGGGTCCCCCATATCCCTCCTCCCTTTATAGAGGCTATATCTGGGTTAGGGTCTAATTTATAGAGGCTAGATCTGGGTTAGGGTCTAATTTATAGAGGCTAGATCTGGGTTAGGGTCTAATTTATAGAAGCTAGATCTGGGTTAGAGGCCTCTGCTATAGAGGCTAGATCTGGGTTAGGGTCTAAATTATAGAGGCTAGATCTGGGTTAGGGCCTGATTCATCGAGTCTAGATCTGGGTTAGGGTCACTTGAGGGCTCCCACGTGTGCACACACACAAAGTCTGACACACACCCAGTCTGACGCCCACACACAGTCTGACGCACACACCCACACAGTCTGACGCACACACCCACACACAGTCTGACACCCACACCCAGTCTGACACCCACACCCAGTCTGACACCCACACCCAGTCTGACACCCACACCCAGTCTGACACCCACACAGTCTGACGCACACACCCACACAGTCTGACGCACACACCCACACAGTCTGACGCACACACCCACACAGTCTGACGCACACACCCACACAGTCTGACGCACACACCCACACAGTCTGACACACACACCCACACAGTCTGACACACACACCCACACAGTCTGACACACACACCCACACAGTCTGACACACACACCCACACACACACCCACAAAGTCTGACACACACCCAATCTGACACACACAAAGTAAAACTCCATCTATGCAAACAAACATGAACCCCAACAGTAAACACATTCAAGACAAACAAACACACACTATATCAAACACGCACACACACACACTATCAAACACGCACCACACACACACTATCAAACACGCACACCCTCCCACGCACCACTTACACACAAGCACACGCGTACACACACTAAACCGAGGGCTGATGCCACTGCGGGTAACAGCATTTCAGATGCACTGAAAAATGAGCTCTGGCCGAACTGAATCAGAACATACCATTCACATGCCTGACTTACAGCCTGTCATCCCGAAACAGACTCAGCCGAAACACTAACCCCAAGAGGGGGAACGGAAACACATAGAAATAAATACCTCTGAAACTCCCAGCTAATCCTTACAGACAGGCAGGACCTAATCAACAGGGTAATGTTATATTCTACCAAGACTGAGCTCTCTGACGCACGCACACAGCACGAGTTGACAAAAAAGCACTATGAGCACCAACATATTGCCGGTGTGGAGAGAAAACACTCAAACACAGCAGGATGTGGGACTGGGCTCAGTGGGCTGATGGGGGGTAAATGGAGCCTGTTTGCTGGTTGAGGGAGGGAGGGAATGTGAGCTGAGACAGGTCCCTGATGAAACCTGCTGCTATGCAGCTCTCTGGTCCTGGGCAGGCACAGGGGCAAGAAGGGCCCAGAATAGATCAAGAAAAACACTAGATAAATCAGGCCATGATGGACAGCATTGACGGAGTGCAGCTCCCCAATAACCCAAGACGGATAGGCAAGCTAATTTAAGATGCACGGCTAAACGGGGGGGGGGGGCCTTGTAAGGCCAGGTGATTGGGAGACTAAATGATGTCTACTTATTGGATGGCGTTGGAACTGGAGTCTAAGCTGCCCACAAGCAGAGCTTACCACAGTCAGACCGACCGATCAAGTCTAATTACTCCCTTCCACTCTGATCATGAGTTAGGAAAAATGCGTGGCATGTTGACATATCATTTGGTGGCACATGTGGGATTCATCCAAAATATGTTCTGATGTTTTGACTTTTAAAAGGGTTCACTGATAAACTATAATAGGTAGTGTATATTGACTCATACGATCATAAATGATAGTAAACGAGGACACTCACCAGCTCGCAGTACTCAAAGACCAGCAGGAAGGGGATAGCCTCCACACACTGGCCCAGACACTGCAGGATGTTAGGGTGCACCAGAACTCTATGAAGAGAAACACCGGTTAAGACAATCTACTGTAGTCTATATCACTGATGTGAATACTGGAGGACTACAGCTGGCATCTCTTCCAGTCCCATTCTGTTACTAAAGACTAGTGAAATAAGAACACTCTGCAGTGTCCAAGTTAGAAGGCAGAGGGTGCTGCTCCACTAGGAGAAGTGGGGCGTAGCTGTCATTATAATACCTTAGTTACTTTATTCAAGTACTGACAGATCTGTTACTCTGTTATTTAGATTCTTGCTATAATGCATTTTCTAAATTAATCTGGTGTGTTCCATTTAGCCTATTGTTGGAACTGGGCCTTTGGCAAAATTGTCCTGAAAAACTGAAAATGACCCTGAAATTGCCATGACAATAAAATAAATGGCCAAAATGCCCCTTTTCAGCCTCTCCCAGCAGACATGCCAGTAGCTCACCTGTAAGGGTCTCCGTGCTGCAGGAAGTCATTCTGCTCCATAGCACTTGCGTTAGCCTTCAGCTCCTTGACCACCGCCTTGGCCCCACCCGGATCTGTGTAGATCTCACTGAGGAGGACCTGGACACACACACAGGTTAGAGTGCAGGGAAGGAAACACACAGGAAGCATGTTATGGGTCGGGCCAAAACACTAGTAGTCTGCAGGAAGGAAGGGCAGGAAGGCAGGTCTTCCTGAAAAACAAGGGCAGGGTGGTGGGGGTGTAGCTAGGGGATGAGGGGGTGGTGGGGGTGTAGCTAGGGGATGAGGGGGGGGGGGGGTGTAGCTAGGGGATGGATGTAGCTAGGGGATGGATGTAGCTAGGGGATGGATGTAGCTAGGGGATGGATGTAGCTAGGGGGATGGATGTAGCTAGGGGGATGGATGTAGCTAGGGGATGGATGTAGCTAGGGAGATGGATGTAGCTAGGGGGATGGATGTAGCTAGGGGATGGATGTAGCTAGGGGGATGTAGCTAGGGGGATGTAGCTAGGGGATGGATGTAGCTAGGGGATGGATGTAGCTAGGGGGATGTAGCTAGGGGGATGGATGTAGCTAGGGGATGGATGTAGCTAGGGGATGGATGTAGCTAGGGGATGGATGTAGCTAGGGGATGGATGTAGCTAGGGGGATGGATGTAGCTAGGGGATGGATGTAGCTAGGGGATGGATGTAGCTAGGGGATGGATGTAGCTAGGGGGATGGATGTAGCTAGGGGGATGGATGTAGCTAGGGGGATGTAGCTAGGGGGATGTAGCTAGGGGGATGTAGCTAGGGGGATGTAGCTAGGGGGATGGATGTAGCTAGGGGGATGGATGTAGCTAGGGGATGGATGTAGCTAGGGGGATGTAGCTAGGGGGATGGATGTAGCTAGGGGATGGATGTAGCTAGGGGGATGGATGTAGCTAGGGGGATGTAGCTAGGGGGATGGATGTAGCTAGGGGGATGTAGCTAGGGGGATGGATGTAGCTAGGGGGATGTAGCTAGGGGGATGTAGCTAGGGGGATGGATGTAGCTAGGGATGGATGTAGCTAGGGGGATGGATGTAGCTAGGGGGATGGATGTAGCTAGGGGGATGTAGCTAGGGGGATGGATGTAGCTAGGGGGATGTAGCTAGGGGGATGGATGTAGCTAGGGGGATGGATGTAGCTAGGGGGATGTAGCTAGGGGGATGGATGTAGCTAGGGGATGGATGTAGCTAGGGGGATGGATGTAGCTAGGGGGATGTAGCTAGGGGTGGATGTAGCTAGGGGGATGTAGCTAGGGGATGGATGTAGCTAGGGGGATGGATGTAGCTAGGGGGATGTAGCTAGGGGGATGGATGTAGCTAGGGGATGGATGTAGCTAGGGGGATGTAGCTAGGGGGATGGATGTAGCTAGGGGATGGATGTAGCTAGGGGATGGATGTAGCTAGGGGGATGTAGCTAGGGGATGGATGTAGCTAGGGGATGGATGTAGCTAGGGGGATGTAGCTAGGGGGATGGATGTAGCTAGGGGGATGTAGCTAGGGGGATGGATGTAGCTAGGGGATGATGTAGCTAGGGGATGGATGTAGCTAGGGGGATGTAGCTAGGGGATGGATGTAGCTAGGGGATGGATGTAGCTAGGGGATGGATGTAGCTAGGGGGATGGATGTAGCTAGGGGGATGGATGTAGCTAGGGGGATGGATGTAGCTAGGGGGATGGATGTAGCTAGGGGATGGATGTAGCTAGGGGGATGTAGCTAGGGGGATGTAGCTAGGGGATGGATGTAGCTAGGGGGATGTAGCTAGGGGGATGGATGTAGCTAGGGGGATGGATGTAGCTAGGGGGATGGATGTAGCTAGGGGGATGGATGTAGCTAGGGGATGGATGTAGCTAGGGGGATGGATGTAGCTAGGGGGATGGATGTAGCTAGGGGGATGGATGTAGCTAGGGGATGGATGTAGCTAGGGGATGGATGTAGCTAGGGGATGGATGTAGCTAGGGGGATGGATGTAGCTAGGGGATGGATGTAGCTAGGGGATGGATGTAGCTAGGGGGATGGATGTAGCTAGGGGGCTAGGGGATGTAGCTAGGGGGATGGATGTAGCTAGGGGGATGGATGTAGCTAGGGGGATGGATGTAGCTAGGGGATGGATGTAGCTAGGGGATGGATGTAGCTAGGGGATGGATGTAGCTAGGGGATGGATGTAGCTAGGGGATGGATGTAGCTAGGGGGATGGATGTAGCTAGGGGATGGATGTAGCTAGGGGGATGGATGTAGCTAGGGGGATGGATGTAGCTAGGGGATGGATGTAGCTAGGGGATGGATGTAGCTAGGGGATGGATGTAGCTAGGGGATGGATGTAGCTAGGGGATGGATGTAGCTAGGGGGATGGATGTAGCTAGGGGGATGGATGTAGCTAGGGGATGGATGTAGCTAGGGGATGGATGTAGCTAGGGGGATGTAGCTAGGGGGATGTAGCTAGGGGGATGTAGCTAGGGGGATGTAGCTAGGGGGATGGGGGGATGGGGGGTGTAGCTAGGGGATGAGGGGGGATAGATGTAGCTAGGGGATGAGGGAGGGGATGTAGCTAGGGGGATGTAGCTAGGGGATGGATGTAGCTAGGGGGATGTAGCTAGGGGGATGGGGGGTGTAGCTAGGGGATGAGGGGGGATAGATGTAGCTAGGGGATGAGGGAGGGGATGTAGCTAGGGGGGATGTAGCTAGGGGGATGGGGGGTGTAGCTAGGGGATGGATGTAGCTAGGGGGATGGATGTAGCTAGGGGATGGATGTAGCTAGGGGATGGATGTAGCTAGGGGATGGATGTAGCTAGGGGATGGATGTAGCTAGGGGATGGATGTAGCTAGGGGGATGGATGTAGCTAGGGGATGGATGTAGCTAGGGGATGGATGTAGCTAGGGGATGGATGTAGCTAGGGGATGGATGTAGCTAGGGGATGGATGTAGCTAGGGGGATGGATGTAGCTAGGGGGATGGATGTAGCTAGGGGATGGATGTAGCTAGGGGATGGATGTAGCTAGGGGGATGGATGTAGCTAGGGGGATGGATGTAGCTAGGGGGATGGATGTAGCTAGGGGGATGGATGTAGCTAGGGGGATGGATGTAGCTAGGGGGATGGATGTAGCTAGGGGGATGGATGTAGCTAGGGGGATGGATGTAGCTAGGGGGATGGATGTAGCTAGGGGGATGGATGTAGCTAGGGGGATGGATGTAGCTAGGGGATGGATGTAGCTAGGGGATGGATGTAGCTAGGGGGATGGATGTAGCTAGGGGGATGGATGTAGCTAGGGGGATGGATGTAGCTAGGGGGATGGATGTAGCTAGGGGGATGGATGTAGCTAGGGGGATGGATGTAGCTAGGGGGATGGATGTAGCTAGGGGGATGGATGTAGCTAGGGGGATGGATGTAGCTAGGGGGATGTAGCTAGGGGGATGTAGCTAGGGGGATGGATGTAGCTAGGGGGATGTAGCTAGGGGATGGATGTAGCTAGGGGATGGATGTAGCTAGGGGATGGATGTAGCTAGGGGATGGATGTAGCTAGGGGGATGGATGTAGCTAGGGGGATGGATGTAGCTAGGGAGATGGATGTAGCTAGGGGGATGGATGTAGCTAGGGGATGGATGTAGCTAGGGGATGGATGTAGCTAGGGGGATGGATGTAGCTAGGGGGATGGATGTAGCTAGGGGGATGGATGTAGCTAGGGGATGGATGTAGCTAGGGGGATGGATGTAGCTAGGGGGATGGATGTAGCTGGGGGGATGGATGTAGCTAGGGGGATGGATGTAGCTAGGGGATGGATGTAGCTAGGGGGATGTAGCTAGGGGGATGGATGTAGCTAGGGGATGGATGTAGCTAGGGGATGGATGTAGCTAGGGGGATGGATGTAGCTAGGGGGATGGATGTAGCTAGGGGGATGGATGTAGCTAGGGGGATGGATGTAGCTAGGGGGATGGATGTAGCTAGGGGATGGATGTAGCTAGGGGGATGGATGTAGCTAGGGGGATGGATGTAGCTAGGGGGATGGATGTAGCTAGGGGATGGATGTAGCTAGGGGATGGATGTAGCTAGGGGATGGATGTAGCTAGGGGATGGATGTAGCTAGGGGGATGTAGCTAGGGGGATGTAGCTAGGGGGATGGATGGGGATAGGGGGATGTAGCTAGGGGATGAGGGGGGATAGATGTAGCTAGGGGATGAGGGAGGGGATGTAGCTAGGGGGATGGATGTAGCTAGGGGGATGGATGTAGCTAGGGGGATGGATGTAGCTAGGGGGATGGATGTAGCTAGGGGGATGGATGTAGCTAGGGGATGGATGTAGCTAGGGGGATGTAGCTAGGGGGATGTAGCTAGGGGGATGTAGCTAGGGGGATGTAGCTAGGGGGATGTAGCTAGGGGGATGTAGCTAGGGGGATGGGGGGTGTAGCTAGGGGATGAGGGGGGATAGATGTAGCTAGGGGATGAGGGAGGGGATGTAGCTAGGGGGATGTAGCTAGGGGATGGATGTAGCTAGGGGGATGTAGCTAGGGGGATGGGGGGTGTAGCTAGGGGATGAGGGGGGATAGATGTAGCTAGGGGATGAGGGAGGGGATGTAGCTAGGGGGGATGTAGCTAGGGGGATGGGGGGTGTAGCTAGGGGATGGATGTAGCTAGGGGGATGGATGTAGCTAGGGGATGGATGTAGCTAGGGGATGGATGTAGCTAGGGGGATGGATGTAGCTAGGGGATGGATGTAGCTAGGGGATGGATGTAGCTAGGGGGATGGATGTAGCTAGGGGGATGGATGTAGCTAGGGGATGGATGTAGCTAGGGGATGGATGTAGCTAGGGGATGGATGTAGCTAGGGGATGGATGTAGCTAGGGGGATGGATGTAGCTAGGGGGATGGATGTAGCTAGGGGGATGGATGTAGCTAGGGGATGGATGTAGCTAGGGGGATGGATGTAGCTAGGGGGATGATGTAGCTAGGGGGATGGATGTAGCTAGGGGGATGGATGTAGCTAGGGGGATGGATGTAGCTAGGGGGATGGATGTAGCTAGGGGATGGATGTAGCTAGGGGATGGATGTAGCTAGGGGGATGGATGTAGCTAGGGGGATGGATGTAGCTAGGGGGATGGATGTAGCTAGGGGGATGGATGTAGCTAGGGGGATGGATGTAGCTAGGGGGATGGATGTAGCTAGGGGGATGGATGTAGCTAGGGGGATGGATGTAGCTAGGGGATGGATGTAGCTAGGGGATGGATGTAGCTAGGGGGATGGATGTAGCTAGGGGGATGGATGTAGCTAGGGGGATGGATGTAGCTAGGGGATGGATGTAGCTAGGGGGATGTAGCTAGGGGGATGGATGTAGCTAGGGGGATGGATGTAGCTAGGGGATGGATGTAGCTAGGGGATGGATGTAGCTAGGGGGATGGATGTAGCTAGGGGGATGGATGTAGCTAGGGGGATGGATGTAGCTAGGGGGATGGATGTAGCTAGGGGGATGGATGTAGCTAGGGGGATGTAGCTAGGGGGATGGATGTAGCTAGGGGGATGTAGCTAGGGGATGGATGTAGCTAGGGGATGGATGTAGCTAGGGGATGGATGTAGCTAGGGGGATGGATGTAGCTAGGGGGATGGATGTAGCTAGGGGGATGGATGTAGCTAGGGGGATGGATGTAGCTAGGGGATGGATGTAGCTAGGGGGATGTAGCTAGGGGGATGGATGTAGCTAGGGGGATGGATGTAGCTAGGGGATGGATGTAGCTAGGGGGATGTAGCTAGGGGGATGGATGTAGCTAGGGGGATGGATGTAGCTAGGGGGATGGATGTAGCTAGGGGATGGATGTAGCTAGGGGGATGTAGCTAGGGGGATGGATGTAGCTAGGGGGATGGATGTAGCTAGGGGGATGTAGCTAGGGGATGGATGTAGCTAGGGGATGGATGTAGCTAGGGGGATGTAGCTAGGGGGATGTAGCTAGGGGGATGGGGGGATGGGGGATGTAGCTAGGGGATGAGGGGGGATAGATGTAGCTAGGGGATGAGGGAGGGGATGTAGCTAGGGGGATGTAGCTAGGGGATGGATGTAGCTAGGGGGATGTAGCTAGGGGGATGGGGGGTGTAGCTAGGGGATGAGGGGGGATAGATGTAGCTAGGGGATGAGGGAGGGGATGTAGCTAGGGGGATGTAGCTAGGGGATGGATGTAGCTAGGGGGATGTAGCTAGGGAGATGGGGGGTGTAGCTAGGGGATGAGGGGGGATAGATGTAGCTAGGGGGATGTAGCTAGGGGATGAGGGAGGGGATGTAGCTAGGGGGATGTAGCTAGGGGGATGGGGGGTGTAGCTAGGGGATGGATGTAGCTAGGAGATGGGGGGGGGGGGTGGCTACAGGATGTGTGAAGGCCAGGGGAGCCATGGAGACAGCAGAGGAATCACAACATAGAACACTTCCAGGTGGTGTAGGACCAGAGGCTGAGGGGCTACTCTGCTCATATTTACCATGTTAAATCATTAAGGATGAGCTTCAACTGTGACTAAGTGAGCAGCTGTCTGCTTTTGTTATTACGTACACCAAAATTCAACCCCGGGGTGAAATACTCGCTCCCTTTCAAACACACTGTACAGGCTACTGGAGACAACTGACTAAAGCGTCTGGAGTAGGGTTGGAATTTTGGGAAAGGTAACAGAATTTTGCGACCTTCGTCATGAAGAAATGTCTTACCTTGCCAAACCAGCCGTTCCCAATCTCCTGGATGTAGCTGAGACTGTGACGGACCACCTGAGAGCCAGTGGATCCCACTGCGGTGGCCAACAAAAAAAGAACCCAGAGTTAGTGTGTGTGATCTGCAGGTATGTCGTAGTAAACAGCATTCTGGTCCCAGACCAAACCATGGTGACCCAATGGCACCTGTATGTTTTTTCTATTTTTAATTTAACCTTTATTTAACTAGGCTGTTGCATGAAATCAAATGTTCATCTGTATGGTTTTTCCTCTCTGGAGAGATGCAGCCAGGGCATGAGTCCAATCAATACAGAAAACTGGAGCTGTTGTGTTGTCAGTTATCTAAACACAGTAGCAGTATTCTATTCGGATCAGATGCTCAGGCCAGGATATGTTCTAGCTGTATTTACTCATGGCAAAACAACAGCAGTGTTACACATTATGGATTCCCAGGAAAAAGGTACATGAGTGTTTAAACAAAAGCTTCATACATAAAGATGTTAATCTAGTTCCTTCCCATATGAAGCCTGAGCATGTAAACTGTGGCTAACCTTTGACCTTACACAGGGCCCATATGGAACTAGTACAGAAAGAAATACTGACCCTTGGATATTTCTGTCACATGCCACTGAATCTACTTAGAAATGTCTTACAGTACATGAGGAAAACAGCCCACAGATGTGGCTTCACTGAGCCAAGTTAGCCAACTAAACCAACAGAGAAGTTATGCAGGGGTTGCCCACACAATCAGGTCAACAAACCTTGTTGAGGGGACTTAACATCAAAAGTATTCAGAGCTCTAAAGTGAAAATAATTTGGTCGCATATGCGACAAACTATTTTTGTGCGGCCAGAGATGTTATTTTGGGAGCACTGTGCGACTAGGAAAAGATCTCACAGATAATAATTGTTGTAGCCTAACGATAAGGCTTCGCTGTACCGTTGTTTCTGAGTGCCCTAGAGAAAACAATCTGATTTGATAGCGTCATGGTTGCACCATTACTACTGCAAAAAACTGCTTGCTTGTAGCCCAACCAGGTCAAAAGATCTGACCGATATTACTGCCTAAACATTTCTATCTTCCTATAGCGGGAACCACATTTTACATTCAAACCATGCCATTGTAAAACTGTTCACTATCCATTTGCTTATACCTTGTTCAGTCATGTCACCTCATTGGCGAGCTAGATAACAACCTGGTAACTTAAAAAATAAAAATAAAAAAGATAGTTTTATTTAACTAGGCAAGGCAGTTATGAACAAATTCGTATTTACAATGACGGCCTACCCCGGCCAAACCCGGACGACGCTGGGCCAATTGTGCGACACCCTATGGGACTCCCAATCACGGCTGGATGTGATACAGCCTGGATTCGAACCAGGGACTGTAGTGATGCCTCTTGCACTGAGATGCAGTGCCTTAGACCGCTACGCCACTCGGGAGCCCTACCAGTATATCCAAACATTTTGTGGCACAGAAAGAAAGGAAAAGAGATAGCTTTGAATGACAGATCTGAATGAATGACAGATCTCTTGCATGTCATCATCGCAAATGGGACATTTTTAAAGAGACAGTGTACAATTAAATGTACTGGTTTTACACAACGTAGAAAAAACTAATATTCTACAAATGACTTTGTAATTTCAATGACAGGTATTCATCAACATTATAGCTTTTATAATAAACTCATGTCTTTACAGTGTAGGCTGTATCTCAATCAATTTAAAAAATCGTATTTTCTGGTGCTCCTAAATTTAATGTGGTGCTTCCTAACGTTTTTCAGTTGAGAGGACCACTGCTACCAATAAAAACAATGTTAATTTAGAGCGCCGAATGTATTACGGACCAGGAAGTAGAATATAAACTCTCGGCCTATATGCACCTCAGACAGATTTGGCCCCATCCAGTCTTTATATGAATCAGTGGGGGTACTCTTAGAGACTAAAATAATCTGGCTAAGCATTTGAGTAAATCCTTTACAATAGTACATGATAAAATTACAAGGATTTGACCTACTCCCCAGACAGAAACAGCCTTTGTGCGATAATGCAGTCATGTTTTTGCATCAGTTGTGGACCTAATCTTGATCTCAGCGGGCTGAACGTTTTCTTTTTCAAAGGGCCCCTATGATAATCAGCCTGGCACTCATTTACATGGAGTGATCACATCTAGCCATCAAATTAAGTCACAAATCAATAATAAGTACAAAGACAAAACCCTGGCCCTATGCAATGAAACGAAAGCGAATGATTCACTCTCACAACATCGTGTGTGCCTGATACAACAGCATCTGGGAGTGTTTGGAGACTAGCACCTGTCCACTACCCAAGGGGGAGCTACTGAGAATGTAGCACAGTCCTGTTATGCAATGACTGACTGGCACAGCTCAAAGGCTATCACACTGCATACGAGAAGCAGAGAAAACACTCCTACTAATAGAATGACAAATACTGAACGGCTGATGGAGGCCATAACAAAGTTGAGCTTTTATGTCTACTTCAAAAGGAGCATGTGACAACGTTTACAGACTATAAACCCACTATAATGTCACTGACTGGCAGCAGGGCTGATATACTGCTTCAGTAGAACCAGAGGTCTTGGTCATGTGAGGAGAAAGTAGTAAACCCATGGATATAGGCTGCCAGATCATTAGATGTGTTGTTGTCCCTAGGCAGTGCATGACAGTGTCCCAATTAAAGTATAAAAAAAAGCAGGCAGGTTGGCATTTATTGGGATGACTCGTGTACTCGAGGCAGCTCCGCAGGGTGGTCACTAGCTGGCACAGCCACAAAGTCATAAAATGTTATTAACCCTACAGCTGCTATGCCTAACCGTAACCTTAAATTACAACCAAAAAGCACATTTGAGTTTTTAGACATTTTACTTTGCGTCTGGTTCATCTAACAGAAACTGCTCTACTCTGCCTCCAGGACAAGATTCATCCCAATCAACCTGTAAAAAGCAGAGGAGAAAGTCCAAAAGGGAATGATGACGGTATCAACTCCAACTGACTGATACAGTAAGACAGCTGGGTCACATTCATTCCGGCACGCGACAGAAAACATTTGAAAATGTTTGGCAACGGGAAATAAAAATTTTGCATTTCTTATGTGCGTTTCCAGGAAGTCCCATCCCGTTTCAGTCGGTTTTGTGCCTAATAAACAACTCTGGATACTGATGCCAAGTTATGGCAAAGGGTCAGAATAAAAAAATCTTGGTCCTATGTGTAGTGTGCTGGTAGGACTATGCATCTAAGGAAAGTAAGGCTGTCTGACCCCTGACCTGAGATGCGGGGGGGTGTCTCCAGGTGGGGGGGTCCGGGCAAGGCCACGGGGGGCACTGCCAGGGTGTACACCTCAGCAGGGGACTGCATGGAGGGGGTGTCTTCAGCTGGAGGGGTGAAGTCAATCTCATCCTCAAAATTGTCCTCAAACTCCTGAAAAACACAATAGTACAACGGTGTTCACCAAACACAGGGATCCTACTTCTGACACCAGTGTACGTTATAATTGTATGTGTGTTACATATGAATGAGGCAAAGCGAGATGAGTCAAATTAACATGTTTAATCCTTGAACTGGACCAAAACAGAATTATCATATTAGCATTTTTTAGCACATCATGTTCAAATCATTTAAGTGATTTTAACATTTATTTGGGATACTTTTTGATTACTTGGACATGATGAGAGAAAAATGCTAATATCAGTCCCATGACTTGAATGGGATTTGGATTTGTGCCACAAATGCTAAAACCAAAGCATGGATTTACTTTGTCATACTTTGACCATAGACTGCTTATGAAACCAATGTCCTTTTTTAATTTGGGTGAACTATCCCTTTAACTCATTACATTAATCATAGCCAATATCTCAAAGCAAGGGTTCTAAAATCCTGGGTCACGGCAGGTAGCCTAGTGGTTAGAGCGTAGGACCAGTAACCGAAAGGTTGCTGGATCGAATCCCCGAACTGACAAGGTAAAAATCTGTCGTTCTGCCTGTGAACCAAACAAGGCAGTTAACCCACTGTTCCCCGGTAGGACATTATTGTAAATAAGTATTTGTTCTTAACCGACTTAACCGAATAAATTGAATTCAATGGCCTACAGAGTACTGCAAGACAGGTCTGTGTAAATTAGGCCACCAAACAATACCATGGCTTTATTTAGCTTCCCTTTGGAGCAAATTAGATATGCATAGAATGTCGCGACAGTGACTTAAGCCTACTACGTGTTGTTGTCAAGTGCCTTGAGAGTCTCACCTTGAAATTGACTTCCCGCTCCTTGCAGCAGGTCACACAGTTCACCAGCAGGGCCACCAGGGCCAGCAGGGCAATCAGTGACACAACCACAGAGAGGTGTAGAGAGACAGACGGCTGGCCACCTGCAGTCTCCCCTGAAAACAGACAGGTCAAAGAATATTAGTTCTGCCATAGTTCAAGCTGTATTAAGAACAAGTATTGTACATGCCACTGGGACAGTGAACGGTGTAATGCAGCACTGCAAGCACAGATATGCCTCTATTTGATAGGCTAATGTTCCTCGCCAGTAATGGATATTAACAAAAAAAGCGAAATGTACATTCAATTGTGATGACTGGTATTCATATAGGCCTAGGTGTTTCCTTATGATGATCACATCCTGTTCTGGTGTCACGTTCTACAACAACTCAGAGGACAGAACAAGCTGAGGCTTGAGAGGTCCATTTCTCTTTGACCATTTCATTGCCATCTCGAACCCTCCCCCACTCACCCTCCTTCCCATTAGTACATCAACTGTGTGACGGGGTCCACACAGAGCAGTAAAACGTGTTAGATGCTGGAGATGCTGGGCCAGCAGTTCAGATGTCAAGTGTGCTGACAAGATCCTCTCTCCACCCCCTCACCACTCTGTCACCACAGCCCTATCAACAGAGGCTGGACTGACTGACCCTATCACCACCACCATCCTCCTCCTCCCAAAAATACATGTTTACACAACAAACCACTCACAATCGACTACGGACACTCCAACTCATTCATCCCTGCTACACTTCATCTAGGCCTGATACAGATCTGCACTATCATATAAGATGGAGAAGTGTTTACAATCTCAGTAACCAGTACCACACCAGCATGATAGTTAAAGGATAAATCATTTTTGGTTAAAATGATTTAAATGTAACCTTTATTTAACTAGGCAAGTCAATTTAGAACAAATTCTTATTTACAATGAGGGCCTACCCGGGACAAACCCGGACGACGCTGGGCCAATTGTGCGCCGCCCTATGGGACTCCCAATCACGGTGGGATGTGATACCGACTGGATTCGAACCAGGGACTGTAGTGACGCCTCTAGCACTGCGATGCAGTGCCTTAGACAGCTGCGCCACTCGAGAGCCCAGATACAGGCCTAGATATAGGCTAATGATCCTATGTCAGTAATCTGATTCTCCACACATTCTATCTGGAACACAGGCTACCCTCTGACTGACTGCTGCCCCAGCCCTGTGTCAGATACTCCTGTCTCACTGTATGTAAATATCCTGAAGTGGCTTCATCATCTCATCACCTACCTGTCATGATGATATTGCACTATATACACAGGACAGGTGAAAGCAATATGGAGGATGCCTACTGGGTATTTGCCTTCACCTCTCCAGTCCTTTTACATCAGTAGATTGAGGAAATTAGATGAGGAAGGGAACATAAGAGTCCACTTTTGACCATGGATAGCCTATGCACTTAGTTTAGGTAGGATTGTCATGGTTCCGTGTTTAACTACACACTACTATTTTAAATGAAGTGAGCCCTAGAGCTTTAATAAGCCGGAGGAAATAGCCTGGGAGAGCTGGCCAACAGAAGCCCTAGTAGCATCACTGTGGTGAAACAACTGGTGCTGCCGTACACAGAGCACTCAATCAGGCCAGTCAGACTCATCAGTGCAGCGCCTTGGGGAGCATTAGATATGATTCAATGTGTCAGCCATAATTTTAGGTTCACTTCACCGCGCTGCAACTGATACTACAGTAGCCTTAGCTATAGGTTACTCGCACTAGCAGCAGCCAGTCTCCGTGGAAACCAATACATACCCTCTCCATCTATCGGCACCAACAGTAGCCTTTTCAAAAGGAAGAATTACAACCATCTACCAGAAGTCTTAAAAAGGTAACAGAAATACAACATAACACAATCATTAAAGACCCCTGCAAACTAATATTAACACATATTTAGTTTTGGACAAATTAGTTTCCTTCTGTAAGTTTAAGAAACATTGCCTTGTAATTTTGTTACAAAAAAACCTACATATCTTTAAGATATTTTCTAATTTCTCTCTGAGGATAATGAAAGTTTGCAGAAGTAACAAGTAAAAGGTAAACCTACCAATTAGTTAGTGATTAACTTAAGGAATAAACAAACTTGATAAAAGTTATTACAAATCCTAATTCTGGTACCAAATCGGTAATGTAATTACCGAAATATAACGGAATTACTGTATTTCAATTGGCTACAATGGGAAATCATAGTAGTCACAAACAAGTTGGGTCTCCAGCTACTGTCTTTCTTTCAACTGGCATACTGTTATGTTCAGCTCATAGGGTCACCTGCTACAGTCTTCCTTTCAACTGGCATACTGTTATGTTCAGCTCATAGTGTCACCAGCTACTGTCTGCCTTTCAACTGGCATACTGTTATGTTCAGCTCATAGTGTCACCAGCTACTGTCTTCCTTTCAACTGGCATACTGTTATGTTCAGCTCATAGGGTCACCAGCTACTGTCTTCCTTTCAACTGGCATACTGTTATGTTCAGCTCATAGTGTCACCAGCTACTGTCTGCCTTTCAACTGGCATACTGTTATGTTCAGCTCATAGGGTCACCAGCTACTGTCTTCCTTTCAACTGGCATACTGTTATGTTCAGCTCATAGTGTCACCAGCTACTGTCTTCCTTTCAACTGGCATACTGTTATGTTCAGCTCATAGTGTCACCAGCTACTGTCTTCCTTTCAACTGGCATACTGTTATGTTCAGCTCATAGTGTCACCAGCTACTGTCTTCCTTTCAACTGGCATACTGTTATGTTCAGCTCATCGTGTCACCAGCTACTGTCTGCCTTTCAACTGGCATACTGTTATGTTCAGCTCATAGTGTCACCAGCTACTGTCTGCCTTTCAACTGGCATACTGTTATGTTCAGCTCATAGTGTCACCAGCTACTGTCTGCCTTTCAACTGGCATACTGTTATGTTCAGCTCATAGGGTCACCAGCTACTGTCTTCCTTTCAACTGGCATACTGTTATGTTCAGCTCATAGGGTCACCAGCTACTGTCTTCCTTTCAACTGGCATACTGTTATGTTCAGCTCATAGTGTCACCAGCTACTGTCTGCCTTTCAACTGGCATACTGTTATGTTCAGCTCATAGTGTCACCAGCTACTGTCTTCCTTTCAACTGGCATACTGTTATGTTCAGCTCATAGTGTCACCAGCTACTGTCTTCCTTTCAACTGGCATACTGTTATGTTCAGCTCATAGTGTCACCAGCTACTGTCTGCCTTTCAACTGGCATACTGTTATGTTCAGCTCATAGTGTCACCAGCTACTGTCTGCCTTTCAACTGGCATACTGTTATGTTCAGCTCATAGGGTCATCTGCTACTGTCTTCCTTTCAACTGACATACTGTTATGTTCAGCTCAGTGTCACCAGCTACTGTCTTCCTTTCAACTGGCATACTGTTATGTTCAGCTCATAGCAGTTCTGAAAACAGTCTGCACAACCCATCCCTCTCATGCTCCCTCTCTCTCATAGCTCTTACTGACATCTACCACCTACCCAGTTTCCATTTACTGTAACAAGCATCCTCACCCACTGAGCACCGACCGACACCGGACGTCCATGGACGTTGAAAAGTAGTTGAAATTTGGTCAGTTCGCTCTGACCGGACCAAAACTGAACCAATCATAGATGTCTATGTTTCAGAAGTTTAGACAGCACAGTAGAGAACAGTACAGAGCTAAAAAAAACTCTACTGATTTCTACTGTGATGTCCAAACTTGTGAAACAGATGTCTGATTGTTTCAGATTTGGTCTGGATCAACCAAGTGGTGTCGTTTGGGGACGGAGCTCATTACAATAGCCAATGTGTAGAATAACACCCAAATACATATTTCTACCTTTGTGTACCTATTCAACCATGAAGAGAATGAAATTCATATCCATAATTATGCATTTCTGTATACTACAGATCAGGGGCCCATGATGCAATTCCTATACTGTAATTAAATTATGTAAATCTACTTCTTGAATAACCAATATGCATGTTTTCAAACTCAAGGTGCCATGTCATAGCTGACACCCCAGTCTTCCTGCAGAAGTCTTTCAATCTAAATTCTGAGCAGATATTTAACAGGGTTTTGCAAAACGTGGTCGCATAAAAAAAACAGGACGTTTTACCGTAATTGTTAACAAACTTTGCATCTGCACAGCTTTTGCAGTGTTTTTTTAAATGCTCTGTGTAAATTGTTCAAAGTAGTCCTTGTGCATAGAGTTGTATGGTTTGTTAAACTTTGAACTCAATGGTTTTTGTTTAAAGTGAAAAATCTGAGTCAACGCATAATTCAGTTACCATGTAATTGCCCAGTAGGCCAACAGGCATGTGTTAAGGGTACCTTGTATAAATGCAAGTAGACTAAACCACAGGCAAAACAGAAACATGCAAACACTGGGCGTGAGTTCTACGCAAATCAGTGTTTGTTTACTGTGTCCTTCCACTCTGAAGCGACTGTGTAAGCTTATTTGTCAAACAGTCAGGAAGTGAAGCATTTTATAATGAACAGAAATTAAAATGCAACATGGAGATTTGGTCCCATGTTTAATGAGCTGAAATAAGAGCCCAGAAATGTTTCAAGGGCACAAAAAGCTTATTTCTCAAAATATGTGTTTACATCCATTAGTAAGCATTTCTTCTTTGCCAAGACAATCCATCCAACAGGTGTGGCATATCAAGAAACTGATTAAACAGCATGGTCATTACACAGGTGCACCTTGTGCTGGGGATGATAAAAGGCCACTAAAATTTGCAGTTGTCACAACAATGCCACAGATGACTCAAGTTGAGGGAGCTTGCAATTGGCATGCTGACTGCAGGAATGCCCACCAGAACAATTTCCCGAGAATTGAATATGAATTTCTACCATAAGCCGCTTCTAATGTTGTTTTAGGGAATTTGGCAGTACGTCCAACCTTTCTCACAACAGCAGGCCACATATAACCCCACACCAGCACAGGACCTACACATCCGGCTTCTTTAACTGCACGATCGTCTGAAACCAGCCACCCGGACAGCTGATGAAACTATGAGTTTGCACAACCGAAGAACTTCTGCACAAATGGTCAGAAACCGTCTCAAGGAAGCTCATCTGCGTGCTCGTTGTCCTCACCATGGTGTTCACTTCACTGCAGTTCGGCGTCGTAAACAACTTCAGTGGGAAAATGCTCACCTTCGATGGCCACTGGCACGCTGGAGAAGGGTGCGCTTCACAGATGAAACCCAGTTTCAGCTATCCTGGGCAGATGGCAGACAGCGTGTATGGTGTCATGTGGGTGAGTTGTTTGATGATATCAACGTTGTGAACAGAGTGGCCCATGGTGGGGTTATGTTATGGGCAGGCATAAGCTACGGACAATGAACACAATTGCATTTTATCGATGGCAATTTGAATGCACAGAGATCCCGTGACAAGATACTGAGGCCCATTGTCGTGCTATTCATCCGCCACCATTACCTCATGTTTCAGCATGATAATGCACGACCCCATGTCGCAAGGTTCTGTACACAATTCCTGGAGCTGAAAATGTCCCAGTTCTTCCATGGCCTGCATAAATCAGACATGTCACCCATTGAGCATGTTCGGGATGCTCTGGTTCGACGTGTATGACAGCGTGTTCCAGTTCCTGACCATATCCAGCAAATTCGCACAGCCATTGAAGAGGAGTGGGCCAACATTCCAAAGGCCACAATCAATCATCCTGATCAACTAACTATGCAAAGGAGATGTGTCGCGCTGTATGAGGCAAATGGTGGTCACACCAGATACTGACTGGTTCTCTGATACACACCCACTTTAAGGTTTTTGTGACCAACAGATGCCTATCTGTATTCCCAGTCATGTGAAATCCATAGATTAGGGCCTAATGAATTGATTTCAATTGACCGATTTCCTTAACTGAACTTTACCTCAGTAAAATCTTTGAAATTGTTGAATGTTGCCTTTATATTTTTGTTCAGTATACATTGCTAATACAAATGACAGAACTTCACTTCTAGTACATGTGTAATATTGTTTACTACACTTTCATTTACAACTGAAAGCACATGATAAAGCAAAGGCATCTCAGTTACAAAGCCATTGACAATAGATTGGTTTAAGCTTCAGATTCATCTTGTTGTGTTTTGCCGGCACGCCAGTTGGAGATCCACCTCTGAATGACAGAGGCGGAGGCAGTGGTCAGGTACCAATCCGATCTACAGATGCTGTCTTGAGTGGCTTCCTTTCCTTCTGCATGTGACAAGGACATTGAGTGAGCCACAGACTATTGACGCCACCTAGTCATAAACCTCCTGGGCAGTGTCTATTGATAATTTCCTCTCAGATCTAGCATGGCATGAGCCTGGCACAGGAAGCTAGTAGCTCTAGCAGTGCACGACTGTACGCAGGCCTATCAACGAACACAGCCTCTTCCCATCTAATCTCACATTTATAGGTCACAGAAACAAGAGGTGACACTCCGGTCCGAACCCCAGTAGTCCCACCGGAGTTGAGTCGTAGCTACATACAAAATATCTTACAGAAGAACACCACTCTGTCGGTCAGTGACAGTGATTTTCCACACTGCACTAAACAATTGAATATGTCTTAGTGTCTTATATAATCCACAGAGAAAAAGACACGTTTGTGGTACAGTGCTAAAAGACAGCCACGAGGAAGCAGTGAAACATTTATGAGTGGTGAATAAAAGATTCAGGGGCCTGCCATCCAAACAGTGGCCCTGGTGATGTTTCTCTACATCTACATACATCCTGAGTATAGGTCAACAACACAAGTGTTTCCCCCACCTGACAAATACAGTTTGTAGGCTAGTCAGTGCAATGAAGTGAGAGGAAAAGGTGTAGCCTAGCTGCCAGGGCTGGAGGAGAAGGGTGCTGCAAAAGAGAGATTTGTCCCAGAATCTGTAAAAGGCGATGCTGACCTTTTCTTAGCCTTGTCCCAGATCTGTTTGTGTTATCATGTCAACTCCAGTGGCATGATAGCACAAACAGATCTGGGACCAGGCTACGCATTGCGTGCGCAAAATCAGAGTGACTAGAATTGATGAATGAATAGTGAGAAAGTTCAGCTTTGTTTGGTTGATCTAGCTTTCAGACTGTTTCTTGCTATTTCATTTGAGTCATAGGCCTTTGTCTTTGGAAACACCAGAATTTGGCTGCCTCACTCAAGAATGTCATCAAGTTTCTCTGACAGTAACCATAGTCTGTTTTCTAGCCTGATGGAAGCCACTCCTCACTAAAAGGCACACGAGAGCCCGCTTGGAGTTTGCCAAAAGGCACCTAAAGGACTCTCAGACCATAAAAACAAGATTATCTGGTCTGATGAAACCAAGATTGAACTCTTTGGCTTGAATGACAAGCGTCACATCTGGAGAACACCTGGAACCATCCCTACGGTGAAGCATGGTGGTGGCAGCATCATGCTGTAGGGATGATTTCAGTGTCAGGGACTGAAAAGACAAACAAAGCAAAGTACAGAGATCCTTGATGAAAACCTACTCCAGAGGATTCAGGACCTCAGACTAGGGCGAAGGTTCACCTAACAGGACAAGGAACCTTAGTACTTTGCCAAGACAATGCAGGAGTGGCTTCAGGACAAATCTCTGAATGTCCTTGAGTGGCCCAGCCAGAGCCAGGACTTGAACCCGATCTAACATCTCTGGAGACCTGAAAATAGCTGAGCAGAGACCATCCCCATCCAACCTGACAGAGCTTGAGAGGATCTGCAGAGAGTATCTGCAGAGAGTAAATGGGAGACACTCCACAAATACAGGTGTGCCAAGCTTGTAGCATCACACCCAAGATGACTCGAGGCTGTAATCACTGCCAAAGGTGCTTCAACAAAGTACAGAGTAAAGGATCTGAATACTTAGGTGTGTGTGTGATATATATGCCAACATTTCTAAAAATCTGTGTTTGCTTTATGGGGTATTGTGTGTAGATTTGGGGGGGGCGGACGGACAATTTAATCCATTTTAGAATAAGGCTGTAACATTTAAAAAATGTGGGAAAAGTCAAGGGGTCTGAATTCTTTCCGAATACACTGTACTTTTCCCCTTTAAAACACCACGTTGGCTAATGATAAACCAGAACAAAAACAGTTGTTTAATATGTCAAGGAATGTTTCAAACTATTTTCTTCTTCCTGGTTTACAGTCTAACCAATCAGAGTCAGCGGCCTACACCTTGACTTAAGGTTCAAAGTGTGATTACGTTATTGGAAGCCCAAGTACGGCTTGTTTACTATTAGCCCATAAAATGTCATCCCCCATGTCTAATCCACTATCGCAAAATCCTTATGGCGAGCATGTTTGGTGTGGTGTGTCACACACAAACTACAGCCAGTGTGCAGTCACGGTGCAACCCCCCACCAACCACGTACGCTTTAGGGGGTTCCAGGCCGTGTATGTCTCCCTGGCCTGTTGTACGCCTGTGATGACAGAGGAGCAGAGAGAGAGCCCAGGCATCGCTACACTGGCGGCAGCGTAGGGATCAGCTCTCCCTCCGTTAGCCTTAGAGTCATGGGTTTATATTATGACTTGGCACCGCCACAAATTTTTCAACTACTTCTCAGTAGGGCCCGTAGTCCCGTACGCAGGGAGCTGACAGATCTTATTTCGGTTCCCTGCATATTTTAGTGATCTTTATTCACACAGAGGGGCTGACCCATTTTCACAGGGGGTATAACTCTCCAATGCACTCAGTCCCTACAGCTGATGACGCAACATGATTTGGGTTCCTGCACTAAAGAGGATGGTTTTGTCTGCTTTAGGCCTACATCACAAACTGTCTATGGTGAAGTAGCCCAACCCAACTATTATCATGTGACGTACTGCACTACAAGGCAATGCATCAAACCACTTACTTAGGTTAGTGTGACCACCAGACCATGCATGATGTTAACCTAGGTCATTTCCCATTTAGACCAGATTTGCTTCACAACAAATTACATCTCCCTTGATGACAGGTCCCCTGCTCTCCCGATGTCATAATGGTACAAGTATGATCATTTGTTTGGAAGGAGTGCACCACATCCTAATAACCTCCATTATAACATCAAGACTAAATAGGACCATACATTATGCACATTCATGTTTTAGGCTCAATCTCAATCTAATTTGCCTGTATGCGTACTATTTGTACTGCATAGACAATATGGAAAGGCTATGCCTAAATAATTACAAAAGACTAGTGAAACGAAGACTAGTGAAACGAAGACTTTAACACCTGTTACCATATGTCCTATTAGGGCTGGGCAGTATACCGTAATTTACTATATACCCATATTGCTACACGGACCGGTTTGGGTTTTTACTTTATCTTCTATAAAAGTGTTTCAATGTTTGGTTTGTTAAATGTGATACACTACTCTCCCTTGTGTAACGTCTACTTGAGTCGTCTCTCTCCGCTCCCCATCTCTCTCTCTCTCTACATGCCGCTTTCCACAGAGACCTAGCCCTGCCCCGTCACTCAAGGAGCGCAGTTGTTGCTTGACCACGAGACCACTTGCGTTCAGTCTGCATGGTCAATGCAGCACATGCAACAAGATGTTCACGACAACGATGCTGTTTCCACTTTGCTTCTTAATATAAATCCACAAGTGTTACACAATTATACTACTAGTTTGATTGTATTGGCTGCAAACAGCTAGTTTGTCTTTTCTTAGCAAGTTGTGGCTAAATCTTGTTAGCCACTAATGCTAATAAATGTACAGAGCAAACATAGCTAATACAGACTGATACCAGTGATGGTGTAGGCCTACTAAATCAAATTAGAATTGGCAAAGCATGAATACGTTAGCGACATGTAGCCAAAGGTTATAGGGTCCTTTAGGAAACACTAACCAACACTTTGGTTCCTGCCCTGTCATAATAACTCTTCCCTGGCTTTTTCATTAGTTGTCATGTCAAACAATGCTTTATTCAAAGTGCCCACTATTAAATTCTAACTACAGAATTAGAATAATCATTCTATTTCTAACAGTTCAGCCAAATGTTTTGATCTAAATCCTAAGTCATATCGCAACTGCAATATTTGGTTACAAATTTGGCCTAGATTTGTTGCCCATATCGTGCAGCCCTACATAATGTGGAAATGATCGCAAATGAGTGCAGGAAATGCAGAAATGTATGAAAAATATTTTGGGTTGAAGTTTCATTGAACAGTATAAAACAATCAGAATGAGGAAGGCCTCATTGAAATCACTTAGAATGTATGTGTTGTCACCCTAGGGTCTCATTACTCAAAGCAAATGTAGAACTTTTATTTTTTTTAAATAATAAAATACTGTCAAATACAATCACAAAATTGATATCGCCCAGCCATGTTGGCCATCAATGAGAGACCGGTGTGTTGCACATAGAGATTGGTGTGGTGATCCTCTTCCAACTAGATACACAGAAGCATGACTCAGTGCAGGTGGGGCTTCTCTATGTACAATTTCACTGGTGCAAAACAGGACTAGACAACTCCCATTAAAGAAAGAAAACATTTGCCGTCTCCGTGTGGTACTCTGCTCTGGCACATTTAAAATCGGCAATGGCATCACACCAAAGACACATGCATGTAACATGTAGGCTATGGCATGACAACGATTGCAATCACATGGTTGGCTACAGCACATAATGTTTTCAGCTTGGCTGGCAGGTTATTGTGTCAATGTCAATCTAAAACAAATTAATACACCACTTTAAACATGTAGCTTTGTAAAGCTGTTCAGTGTTGCGCAGGGACCATAACAGTAGCTCTTAAATGTAGCCTACTCTGGTCACCCCATGTAATTGGCTGTAAACTGAGGTGAAATTTAAGCATCTCTCGATTTTAAATGCCTGTGACATAGTAGCAGTTGAGCAAAGCCTGACTAAAACCCCAGGTGTAGCTCCAGAAACATTGGTGAGTAGAGGATATTGTACAGGCAGCTGTAGGATCCCCCTAGCGTCCCAGGTTATCTATGGGCAGTAAATCAGTGCTCAGTCGGGTGGAAGGCCATGGCCAGCACGGCCACAGTCCTAGGCCTACAGGGAGACCATTTCTGATTGTGATAGAGCAGGGAGGGGCAAAAGGCAGCCCGTGGGAAGCCCAACCCCAAAACACTGTGTGTCTCATACATACATACACACAACCATTCAAAAGTTTGGGGTCACTTAGAAATGTCCTTGTTTTTGAAAGAAAAGCAAATTTTTTGTCCATTAAAATAACCTAAAGTTGATCCGAAATACAGTGTAGACATTGTTAATGTTGTAAATGACAATTGTAGCTGGAAACAGCTGATTTTTTATGGAATATCTACATAAGCGTACAGAGGCCCATTATCAGCAACCATCACTCCTGTGTTCCAATGGCACGTTGTGTTAGCTAATCCAAGTTATCAGTTTAAAAGGCTAATTGATCATTAGAAAACCCTTTTGCAATTATGTTAGCACAGCTGAAAACGGTTGTCCTAATTAAAGAAGCAATAAAACTGTCCTTCTTTAGACTAGTTGAGTATCTGGAGAATCAACATTTGTGGGTTCGATTACAGGCTCAAAATGGCCAGAAACAAAGAACTTTCTTCTGAAACTCGTCAGTCTATTCTTGTTCTGAGAAATTAAGGCTATTCCATGCAAAAAAAATTGCCAAGAAACTGAAATGTTAGTTTCTCTCTCTGCTGTCAAGAGGGGAGGAAGTTGAAATGTTTTGCTCACGAGTGTTGTATCTCTTGTTGTGATGTGTGTTTTGTCCTATATTTTTATTTTATATTTAAATCCCAGCCCCCATCCCCGCAGGAGGCCTTTTGTTGAATTTGTTCTTAACTGACTTGCCTCTCCCCCCCTCGCACTTTATCAACTCCAGTTAATAAAGTAGCTTTATTTTTATTTTTTTAAGGCTTTTCTGCTACGTCCCTCACTCAGAACTCATCGAACCGGGTCTGGATCTGACCAGGTCTATAAGGAACAGGTCTAGTTGTCTTTGGGTTTATTCGGAACAGGTCTCTATATTTAAAATATATTTATGCATATCAGGTCCGGGTGGGAAAGCCCCAGGTCCATTTCGGAATGGGTCCAACTTTTTGGAGCTGTGAAGACCTCTAGCTCAGGGCTCCAGCTATGCATTTGGTTTGCTAACTGGCTAGCTAAGTGTCTAGATCAAGCTTCTTGGTTACAGCAGACACATTCAACACCCTCCTGGAACAAGACCTCTGTTGCTTAAATTGTTTCGTGCAAACCATAAGAGTTCATTTTATCAGTTTCCTTGTCTCCATCAGTAAAACCAATGCTGCTCCACATCTTACTGTGCGTTGTGTGGTGAACTGTAATAAAACAACGCCAAGGTAAATGATTCACCTGTGCTGATAATGGAATGTTTTAGGTTACATATTAGCCTTAAAGGGAATAACTAGAATGCAATGCACACACCATTCATCTTTCCCATATGGCTACTCATAGCCTAATCATTATCAGTGAGTCCAGTGCTCTAGGAAAGCACAATGCAAGGTTTAAAAGGGAGGCCATTCTTCTGCTCTCCTCTGTGTGGTTGTTTATCACGTCCATACCACTCTCACTCAGTTATGTCATAAATGCGCAAGCGGTGCTAATGCATATTGTGCTTGCATATTGTGCTACATAGCAAGATCTGTACTGTTGAATTCTTACATCACCAAGTGAATTGTGTGAATTCTTTACAACAATGGAAATTACCAATATGTCATCACAACACAAGTGATCAATCATTTGTTACTACATTGTGAGGCCTAATGGTTGTTGAAATGACAATAGTTTAGCCTATTTATTTGAGCTGCACGCTTTGGACAAAATCTCTAATTGTGATTTTTTGGGGGCCAGATTTTGCATTTATGAATCACAACTTTCAAACGCTTCGGTGAAAACTTGGTAATTTCACCAGGCATTGTTAAAACAAGTGTCTAGGTAGAGGACATCACTTCTAAAATAAGGTCATATGAAACAATGAATACATACTGTGCTAACTGAATACAAAACCAAATGAAACATATCTCCAACATAGGGCTGGGTGATGAATCAATATCAATAATTAGAGGTAATCCATTTCACCTCTGTGATGCAGCAGGAATGTGCGGAGAAGTGACAATATGCACGTGGAGAGGTATACGCCCACTAAAAACCACTTAGCACCTCGAGTGATGGAGTAGCCACTATTAACCAATGAAAAATTAGTGATGTAGGCGAAAACAGCGGCAGTGATAGCCATGGAGAAGGAGCAGCTTCCAACGAAGAAATTATTGATAAAAAGGGTTAAACTGTTTCAGTAATTTGGAAGTGGTTTGGCTTTTTGAAATCCGACAAAGAGCAGAGCAATGTTCGGTGCAAATTGTGCCGTAGACAGGTGGCTACAAAGTCTGGTAATACAACAAACTTTTTTCAACATCTGAAGCAAAATCACTCTTTGGAACATGCAGGAAGTTTGAGTTTGCAGCACAGTATTGATAAATGCCCCTCAAGCACCAGCCAATCTAGGGATGTTTGCACGAAGCAGTCAACACTGACAGCGTTTATGCCCTTCAAGCAAACATTGAAAAGACAAAAGACATCACAAATGCTATTATGCATTGCATCGCTAAGGACATTAGCACAGTGGAAAAGGTTTCAAGAGGCTTATCAATGTAATTGACCCCAGGTACGTGCTCCCTGGCCGCAAACATGGAACAATTTTCCTTCAAGTATATTTTTAACTGTAGCTCACAATTTAAAAAATGTAGCCTTAATTTAACTAGGCAAGTCAGTTAAGAACAACTTCTAATTTACAATGACGGCCTATCGGTGAACAGTGGGTTAACTGCCTTGTTCAGGGGTAGTACGACAGATTTTTACCTTGTCAGCTCGGGGATTCGATCTAGCAACCTTTCGGTTACTGGCCCAACACTCTAACCACGGTTTGTTAACTTCTCTTGGGTAGGGGGCAGCATTCGGAATTTTGGATGAAAAGCATGCCCAAATTAAACTGCCAGCTACTCATCCCCAGAAGATAAGATATGCATATTATTAGTAGATTTGGATAGAAAACACTCTGAAGTTTCTAAAACTGTTTGAATCATGTCTGTGAGTATGACAGAACTTATTTAGCAGGCGAAACCCCGAGGACAAACCATTCAGATTTATTTTTTTGAGGTCACTCTCTTTTCAATAAGCTTTCATTGGGAAACCAGATTTCCAAGGGACCTTCTTGCAGTTCCTACCGCTTCCACTGGATGTCAACAGTCTTTAGAAATTGGTTGAGGTTATTCCTTTGTGTAATGAAGAAATACGGCCATCTTGAAGGAGGGCCATCTTGAAGGAGGGTCCTTTTTGTTAGAAGCGCGTGACCAGAAAGCTAGCTACAGTTGGTTTTAATCCTGTATTGAACACAGATCATCCTGTCTTCAATTTTATCGATTATTTACGTTAAAAAATACCTAAAGTTGTATTACAAAAGTAGTTAGACATTTTTTGGCAAAGTTTACAGGTAACCTTTGAGATATTTTGTAGTCACGTTTCACAAATTGGAACCGGTGTTTTTCTGGATCAAACGCGCCAAATAAATGGACATTTTGGATATATATCGACGGAATTAATCGAATAAAAGGACCATTTGTGATGTTTATGGGACATATTGGAGTGCCAACAACAGAAACTCGTCAAAGGTAAAGCATTAATTATATTTATAATTCTGCGTTTTGTGTCGTGCCTGCAGGGTTGAAATATGCTTCTCTCTCTTTGTTTACAAATGGTGCTATCCTCAGATAATAGCATTGTTAGCTTTCGCCGAAAAGCCTATTTGAATTCTGACATGTTGGCTGGATTCACAACCAATGTAGCTTTAATTTGGTATCTTTCATGTGTGATTTAATGAAAGTTCGATTTTTATAGTAATTTTTATAGTAATTCATTTGAATTTGGCGCTCTGCATTTTCTCTGGCTTTTTGCCAAGTGAGACAGTAGCGTCCCGCCTAAACTCAGATTTTTGGATATAAATATGAACTTTACCGAACAAAACAAAGATGTATTGTGAACATGAAGTCCTATGAGTGTCATCTGATGAAGATCATCAAAGGTTAGTGATTAATGTTCTCTATTTCTGCTTTTTGTTACTCCTCTCTTTGGCTGGAAAAATGGCTGTCTTTTTCTGTGACTTGGCTCCAACCTAACATAATCGTTTGGTGTACTTTCGTCGTAAAAACTTTTTGAAATCGGACACTTTGGCTGGATTTACAACAAGTGTATCTTTAAAATGGTGTAAAATACTTGTATGTTTGAGGAATTAAAATTATGGGATTTCTGTTGTTTTGAATTTGGCGCCCTGCAGTTTCACTGGCTGTTGACGAGGTGGGACGCTACTGTCCCACATACCCTAGTGAGGTTAAGGCATTCTTGAGTTTGAAGCAGATATGCACCTTTTAAACATTACTTGATTAATATAGTGATAATTACCGTTATCGAATGAAAAAAATATATAGATCGTGATAATTTATTTGCCATATCACTCAGCCCTACTCCAACATTATATAGGGTTTATTACACCTATATATTAAAATACATTTTTAACATAATCATCAACATGTAGTGCGCTATAAGCGCATCACTTAAAGAATAACATTATGAGTTCCGATTTCACCATTATGAGTTCTTAAATAACCTAAGTTAATTATTTATTCAGGCAGCCATAGGCTGCAAATGGAATAGGAAGCGTATGATAAGTAGGCTCAATCGTTATTCTAATTTAAATTATAAGTCAAAGTGCCTTAAAAACATGTAACACGTAGCCTACCGATTGCAAGGTGCAGCCTGTGTCCAACTCATTGGAGTCTGGTCCAGTAATTCAACTCGACATGTTTCAACTTCTCCCGTAATTTTGTTATAGAGTGTTGGGATGGCAACTTGGGAGAAATATATGTGAGATGGAATCTTGTATCTCCTGTCCAGCTTGTTTATCATCTTCTTGAAGCCATCTTTGCTGACTGTGTAAATAGGAACCATGTCTTTGGCTATGTGATAGGTGTTAGCTTCTGATTTCTGTGTCTGCGGTGGTTGTTCTTTCGTAGGGAGTTACACTTGAAAACACATCAGCAATCAATGCCGGTTTAATGTAGGTGGCTGCTTGTGGCAGAGGAGCTTTGCTGCTGTCGGGGCGCTTTCAAAAGAATATGATGGCTATTCCTCAAATGTTTTAATAAATGTGTCGTGTTGCCTCTGTCGCCACAACTCTGAGACAGGTTGTGCACAACACTTGCATTTGGTTGACATCGGTTTGCCTGTAGCTGAAATAATGCAATACCACTGAAAATGCGCCCTTCTTTGGCACCAAATCGACATTCTCGTTAGCACTAGCAGCACCCATGTTTCCGCCACACATGCTGAGGTAAAGCCACAGAGTTTCTAAACCTCATACTGTACCGTCTTTGGTAAAGCCCTTTCTCTCCTCACCAGAACCTAACTGTGTGCTTTAAACGGGGACGCTTATGATTGGCCAACATGCATGCCATGCAGAGAGTGAGAAAGCCTGCTTGTGATTGGTCAGCATCCTCTGTGCATGTAGAGAGTTAAAGAGTCTAGCGCATCTCATTGGAGGAGGTATTGTAGTCTAGTTGGTGTGATAATGGAGTGTCAAAGGACAACATCTCAGCCTCTTGTGATATGGATATTGAACATGTCAATTTCGATCTGAATTCGATTAATCGTGCAGCCCTACTATTTATTGTAAAGTATTGCTTTCTTCCATTGTCAGGGACAGTCAAACCAAATCAAAGCATCCAGTCTAAACAGCGCTTGCATGACAGAGCAGAGGATATGTGTTTAGTTAAAACACGATACTAAGCAAATCCCTGCGGAAACTGTGCAGAGGCATATCAATGGCCAATGTAGCCAATGTAACCTACTCAATAAAAGCAATAAAAGACTCCCTGTGCCAAATTATCACCTGTCACAGAGATCACCCATGACAATAGGCACTACAATATTGGGTGGCTAAAGGCCAGGTGAACACCCAAGCCATGGGTCAACACAGTCTTGTCTGGTGATCGGTTAAACGTATACTCTGCTTTAGATAAAACAACGAAACAAGGAACCTCTATCAATATTAAAGCCTATTTTCAGTTAGGCCTAGTCAATGAAAACGTGGATAGATAGAGAGCATAGTGATTCCTATCAAAGCCTCACCTACTGAAACCTGTGTTTGGGGTATAGGGGCTATTGGGAGTGTATGTGTGACTGATAAATGCTTGTCTATCAGATGGTAATGACCAGTGCTTGACTTGGACTGCAATAGGTGCCGGTACTCATTTTGGGTGCAGGTACTGTTTACATATAAGTATAGGCGCTCCACCATACTTTTGAGCTAATATTCTATAAGACGGACAGGAGCTCAAGGAGTATTACAGTTGAAGTCGGAAGTTTACATACACTTAGGTTGGAGTCATTAAAACTCGTTTTTCAACCACTCCACAAATGTCTTGTTAACAAACTATAGTTTTGGCAAGTCAGTTAGGACATCTACTTTGTGAATGACGCAAGTCATTTTCCCAACAATTGTTTACAGACAGATTATTCCACTTATAATTCACTGCATCACAATTCCAGTGGGTCAGAAGTTGACTGTGCCTTTAACCTCTCTTGGGTAGGGGGCAGTATTTTCACATCTGGATGAAAAGCGTGCCCGAAGTAAACTGCCTGTTACTCAGGCCCAGAAGCTTGGATATGCATATAATTGGTAGATTTGGATAGAAAACACTCTAAAGTTTCTAAAAATGTTAAAATTATTTGTGAGTATAACAGAACTGATATGGCAGGCGAAACCCAGAGGACAAACCAACCCCCCCCCCCACCAAAAAAATCAGCCTACCACTGTTTTCAATGGCTGTCACTTTTATTATAAGGCGAAATCCTCCCAGATTGCAGTTCCTAGGGCTTCCACTAGATGTCAACAGTCTTTAGAAAGAGTTTCATGCTGGTTTTTGGAAAAATGAGCCAGAAATTGTAGTTTTCCTAGGTGGCTCCTATTTTGGCTGTAGTGTTTCCAAGCGCATGGAAGAGAGCGCGTGCTTTGGTATTTTTCTCCGGTAAAGACAATAACGATTCTCCGTCTTAAATTTGATCGTTTATTTACGTATTAGGGTACCTAAGGTTTGATTATAAACGTTGTTTGACTTGCTTGGAAAAGTTTTAGTAACGTTTGGGATTCATTTTGTATGCATTTTGATGGAGGGAAACTGGGTGGATAATTGACTGAAGCGCGCCAACTAAACTGAATTTTTATGGATATAAAGGACATTACCGAAATAAAGGACCATTTGTGATATATCTGGGACCTTTTGGAGTGCCAACAGAAGAAGATCAAAGGTAAGGCATTTATTATATCGCCATTTCTGACTTTCGTGGTGCACCTGCCTGGTTGAAATATGTTTTTCATGCTTTTATATGTGGGGAGCTGTCCTCAGATAATCGCATGGTGTGCCTTTTTGAAATCTGACACAGCGCCTGGATTAACAATAAGTTCAGCTTTATTTTGATGTATTACACTTGTGATTTTATGTAAGTTAAATATTTATAATTCTGTAGTTTGAATTTCGCGCTCAGCAATTTCACCGGATGCTACCGTCCCACCTGCCCATAAGAAGTTAAACAGCTTGGGAAATTCCAGAAAATGATTTCATGGCTTTAGAAGCTCCTCTTCTGATAGGCTAATTGACATACTTTGAGGCAATTGGAAGTGTACATGTGGATGTATTTCAAGGCCTACCTTCAAACTCTGTGCCTCTTTGCTTGACATCATGGGAAAATCAAAAGAAATCAGCCAAGACCTCAGAAAAAAGTTGTAAACCTCCACAAGTCTGGTTCATCCTTGGGAGCAATTTCCAAATGCCTGAAGGTACCACGTTCATCTGTACTAACAATAGTATGCTATTATAAACACCATGGGACCACGCAGCTGTTATACTGCTCAGGAAAGAGATGCGTTCTGTCTCCTAGAGACGAACGTACTTTGGTGCGAAAAGTGCAAATCAATCCCAGAACAACAGCAAAAGGACCATGTGATGATACTGGAGGAAACAGGAACAAAAGTATCTATATACACAGTAAAACAAGTCCTATATCGACATAACCTGAAAGGCCGCTCAGCAAGGAAGAAGCCACTGCTCCAAAACCGCCATAAAAAAGCCAGACTACGGTTTACAACTGCACATGGGGACAAAGATCGTACTTTTTGGAGAAATGTCCTCTGGTCTGATGAAACAAAAATAGAACTGTTTGGCCATAATCACCATTGTTACGTTTGAAGGAAAAAGGGGGAGGCTTGCAAACCGAAGAACACCATCCCAACCGTGAAGCACTGGGGTGGCAGCAGCATCATGTTGTGGGGGGTGCTCTGCTGCAGGAGGGACTGGTGCACTTCACAAAATAGATTGCATCATGAGGCAGGGAAATTGTGTGGATATATTGAAGCAACATCTCAAGACATCAGTCAGGAAGTTAAAACTTTTTGGGGATAGGGGGCAGCATTTTCACTTTTGGATGAATAGCGTGCCCAGAGTGAACTGCCTCCTACTCTGTCCCAGATGCTAATATATGCATATTATTATAACTATTGGATAGAAAACACTCTGAAGTTTCTAAAACTGTTTGAATGATGTCTGTGAGTATAACAGAACTCATATGGCAGGCGAAAACCTGAGAAAAATCCAACCAGGAAGTGGGATATATGAGGTTGGTCGATTTTCAAATCAGCCCCTATTGAATGCACAGTAGGATTTGGATCTGTTTGCACTTCCTACGGCTTCCACTAGATGTCAACCGTCTGTAGAACCTTAAATGAGGCTTCTACTGTGATGTGGAGCCGGATGGGAGCTGTTTGAGTCAGTGGTCTGGCAGAGAGCCAGGTCCTGGTCACGCGCATTTCACATGATAGCGACCTGTGTTCCATTGCTTCTCTACAGACAAAGGAATTCTCGGGTTGGAACGTTATTGAATATTTATGATAACATCCTAAAGATTGATTCTCTACTTAGTTTGACAAGTTTCTTCGACCTGTAATATAACTTTTTGAAGTTTTCGTTCGACGTTCGGCTGGACCTGCACGAGCGTTTGGATATGTGTACTAAACGTGCTAACAAAAGTAGCTACTTGGACATAAATAATGGACATTATCCAACAAAACAACAATTTATTGTGGAACTAGGATTCCTGGGAGTGCATTCTGATGAAGATCATCAAAGGGAATATTTATAATGTAATTTCTGATTTTTGTTGACTCCAACATGGCGGAGAATTTTTTATTTTCTTTCTGAGTGCCGTCTCAGATTATTACATGGTTTGCTTTTTCCGTAAAGTTTTTGAAATCTGACACAGCGGTTGCATTAAGAACAAGTGTATCTTTAATTCTATGTAAAACATGTATCTTTCATCAAAGTTTATGCTGAGTATTTCAGTTATTTGACGTGGCTCTCAGCAATTTCTCTGGATATTTTGGAGGCATTTCTGAACATTTGTGTACATCAATGTAAACTAAGATTTTTGTATATAAATATGCACATTATCGAACAAAAAATACATGTATTGTGTAACATGATGTCCTATGAGTGTCATCTGATGAAGATCCTCAAAGGTTAGTGATTCATTTTCTCTCTATTTCTGTTTTTGTGACTCCTATCTTTGGCTGGGAAAATGGCTGTGTGTTTTCTGAACTTGGTGATCTAACATAATCATATGTTGCGTTTTCGCTGTAAAGCATTTTTTAAATCGGACACGATGGGTAGATTAACAAGATGTTTATCTTTCATTTGCTATATTGGACTTGTTAATGTGTGAAAGCTACACATTTCTAAAATATTTTTGAATTTCCCGCGCTGCCTTTTCAGCGGAATGTTGTGGGGGGGGGGGTTCCGCTAGCGGAACGTGTGTCCTAGAAAGATTAACACAGGTACCCCTCAGGGGTGCATGCTCAGTCCCCTACTGTACTCCCTGTTCACTCATGACTGCACGGCCAGGCACGACTCAAACACCATCATTAAGTTTGCCAATGAGCGGTAGGCCTGATCACCGACGAGACAGCCTATAGGGAGGAGGTCAGAGACCTGGCCATGTGGTGCCAGGACAACAACCTCTCCTTCAAAGTGTACTCGGCGCATGTGACTAACTAAATTTAATTTGGGGAGTTTCTCCCATTCTTCGCTGCAGATCCTCTCAAGCTCTGTCAACTTGAATGGGGAGCGTTGCTGCACAGCTATTTTCTGGTCTCTCCAGAGAAATCGGGTTCAAGTCCGGGCTCTGGCTGGGCCACTCAAGGACATTCAGAGACTTGTCTCAAATCCACTCCTGTGTTTTCTTGGCTGTGTGCTTAGGGTCGTTGTCCTGTTGGAAGGTGAACGTTCGCCCCAGTCTGAGGTCCTGAGCAGGTTTTCATTAAGGATCGCTATACTTTTCTCCGTTCATCTTTGCCTCAATCCTGACTCCCAGTCCCTGCCACTGAAAAACATCCCCACAGTATGATGTTGCCATCACCATGTTTCACCGTAGGGATGGTGCCAGGTTTCCTCCAGACGTGATGCTTGGCATTCAGGCCAAAGAGTTCAATCTTGATTTCATCAGACCAGAGAATCTTGTTTCTCATGGTCTGAAAGTTCTTCAGGTGCCTTTTGGCAAAGTCCGAGTGGGGTGTTTTGTGCCTTTTACTGTGGCTTCCGTTTAGCCACTCTACCATAAAGGCCTGATTGGTGGTGCTGCAGAGATGGGAGAACCTTCCAGAAGGACAACCATCTCCACAGAGGAAGTCTGGAGCTCTTTCAGAGTGACCATCAGGTTCTTGGTCAACTCCCTGAGCAAGGCCCTTCTCCCCCAATTGCTCTGTTTGGCCAGGCGGCCAGCTCTAGGAACAGTCTTGATGGTTCCAAACTTTTTCCATTTAAAAATGAAGTCTTGGGTACATTCAATGCTGCAGACATTTTTTGGTAACCTTCCCCAGATCTGTGCCTCAACACTATCCTGTCTCGGAGCTCTACGGATAATTCCTTCAACCTCGCGGCTTGGGTTTTGCTCTGACATGCACTGTCAACTGTGGGACCTTATATAGACAGATGTGTGTCTTTCCAAATCATGTCCAATCAATTGAATTTACCACAGGTGGACTCCAATCAAGCTGTAAAAACATCTCATGGATGATCAATGGAAAAAGGATGCATCGGAGTTCAATTTTGAGTCTCATAGCAAAAGCTCTGAATACTTATGTAAATAAGGTATTTGTTTTGAATGTTTTATAAATTTGCAACCATTTCTAAAAAATGTTTTTTGCTTTGTCATTATGGGGTATTGTGTGTAGATTGTTGTGGAAAAACATTTAATACATTTTAGAACACGGCTGTAATGTAACAAAATATGGAATAAGTCAAGGGGTCTGAATACTTTCCGAATGCACTGTATTTCTTTGATAAGGCAAGGTAGGTTCATCAGACAAAACTTTAAATGGTGTTCCAGTTAAACAGATGTTATGGTTGTCAACACACATTGTCATTAGGTGAATCACTTCATCAGAACCAGTGTTACAGTTGTCAAACTATCAAAGCAAGAGTGAACTGTTGAAGGCAAATAGTGTTATGAACTGATACTACTACTAAGCACAACTGCACTGGATAAAACTAACTGTTGTAAATGGACTGGCCAGGTGTATGAGTACTGAGTTTACTACCCTTAAAATCTAGCAAGTCAGTTCAAATAGCTCATCTACATTGCATTGACATACTAACGTTAGCTCAACGCGTCTCAAATCTATAACAAGCAACAAAATACCCCCTTCGTGTCCCTCAGCGGTTGCTGTCTGGCTATGTTGAACGTTAGTTAGCATTGGCAAGCTAACTAGCTAGTTATTTAAATAGTTGCCTATCCTCCTGGCGTTAGCTTCTTGAGCGAGTCGCTAGCGCGATATGGCTTACTAGTTAACTAGCTTATTCCTCTTACTAATTAACTAACTAGCATAATGGCATTGGCCTGAAACTAATTGGAAATAACTGTTGGTAACAGTTCATTCAGTGACATGGTAAACAAAATATATTTAGAGTCATCTTACCTGTTGTGTCAGAATACGGAAGCGGAGCACCTTCGGCCAGAAATAACGCCGACAGAAAAATTCCAGTCGCCAGCAACAACACAAATCCATGACGGTTCCCCATCCTTTTTAGCTTAGCTAGCTAACTAGCTAATGAGAATCCAAAATCGTCAAAAAATTATAACTAAATACTAATAAACTAAATAAAATTTACATTTCATTGATAATAAGTTAAATATATAGCTAGATCTACAGGCTAAATGAAAATGCCCGCACCGCAAACATTGTATTAAGACTAAACGCGTTGGCTAGCGTCAATAGCAACGACAAGCTAACATGAGCTATCAATGCCTCAAACAATGCCGTTTCATTATCCATGAAAAATAGAAAAGGTCTATTACCTTTCTAGAACAATAATATTTAGATAAATACGCTTTGCCGGCAGTGCTCTACATTTATTCATACGTAATATTTTATCACTAGTCCAAACTGTCAGGGACCACCTCTCCTCAGAGGCGCCATGTTCCTACAACGTCATAGCATGGGGGCGTGCATATTGAGACATATACAATAGCGAATCACAACCCATTAATCTGTATTAATAATGTACCGATATGACCAATCACTATCATTCTTCGAATTCCCTGTCCACATCCATTGCTTTGTGTCAAACGTAAAGCTAGATGCGTTTTTAGACCAGTCACTTGACATGTGAGGTATTCAAGCAATGTTCCAGTGCTTTATGAAAGATGAACTACTCTACCTGCCTGATTTAATGGACTTGTAGGCTATACATCCAGTGTTTCCCCTATAATTGTTATTTCTTAGGGGGTGCAAAGGTCTTGGAAAGGTATGCTTATCATATCAAATTTTATTGGTCACATGCGCCGAATACAACAGGTGTAGACTTTAGAGTGATATGCTTACTTACGAGCCTATACCTGACAATGCAGATTTAAAAAGTAAGAACAACATTTGCTAAATAAAAAAGTAGATAGTAACACAATAAAAACAATAACGAGGGTATATACAAGGAGTGCCTGTACCGAGTCAATGTGCATGGGTACGAGGTAGTTGAGGTAACACAGTATGTACTGGTAGGTAGCTAGTGATAAAAGTGACTAGGCAATCAGGATATATAACAGCATAGCAGCAGTGTGTGTGTGTGTGTGTGTGTGTGTGTGTGTGTGTGTGTGTGTGTGTGTGTGTGTGTGTGTGTGTGTGTGAAAGTGTGCCTATGTGTGAGTGTATGTCATCATTATGCATGTGTGTGAGTTTATGTAGTATGTGTGTGTTGGAGTGTCAGTGTAGTATCTTTTAATTTAACTAGGCAAGTCAGTTAAGAACAAATTCTTATTTTCAATGACGGCCTAGTGTAACAGTTTTAACTTTAGTCCGTCCCTTCGCCCCGGGCACGAACCAGGGACCCTCTGCACACATCAACAACTGACACCCACGAAGCATCGCTACCTATCGCTCCACAAAGGCCGCAGCCCTTGCAGAGCAAAGGGGAACCACCACCTCAAGGTCTCAGAGCAAGCGACGTCACCGATCGAAAGGCTACCAGCGTGCACCACCGCCAACTAGCCAGCCATTTCACATCCGTTACACTAGGAACAGTGGGTTAACTGCCTTGTTCAGGGGCAGAACGACAGATTTTTACCTTGTCAGCTCGGCGATTCGATCTTGCAACTTTTCGGTTACTAGTCCAATGCTCTAACCACTAGGCTACCTGCCGCCCCCATGTGTGAGCTTGTGGGTGGAGTCAATTGAGTGTGCATAGAACCAGTGCAAAAGAACTGCAATAAATAAATAACTAATAAAGGGGGTCAATACCAACAATTTGAACTGAAACCAGTTGACATGAGATAAGCCACAATATAGCTAAGTAGACCTACATTATGTTATACGCATCAATTTGTTTTGCATCTATGTCAAATATGGCAGGAAGAGCCAGGTAAGGAGTTGGACACATCCTTCATACCCAAGCAAAGGGATAACATTCATTACTTTTGACTGAACCTTAGAAACTCTGCTTTTATAGCCTATAGTAAGAGGGTGTGATGGGAGTTTTAAAATCTGTTATTAATGACACATCCTGTGTTGACAGTATTCAGTGTACATGCTGGTTTATGGACTGTACACATTAAGTAAGTATTTGAAGACCCTAATTGTACTGCTGTGTTTTCATTCCATGTCATGTTTGTTACTTTACACTCACTCAGATGTATCATTTGTGGTTATTAATAATCCATACAAAATGCATAACATGGAGTAGATGTTGACTCTGAAGAGGACTGTACTCTGCAGAGTCACCAAGGTTCTGTCCATTCACAGCTATAGAAAATGTGAAATTCTGACTGGGACTTTTATCTCTCCAAAGAGCCAAATATATCCTAGCATCTTTGCTCATCATTGTGGATCATAGTCAACGCTTAATATTTCTACATGGAAAACCCCCATTATGCAATAATGGACTATGGGATAGTTTGGCATTGTTTATTCCTATCAAGCCAATTAACAGGCTGGGTTGTAAGCTCTACCCCCTGCAAGTTAGTTGACAATAGTTGTGAAAAATGTTCTGCTCTGATTAGTTAATGAAGGGGGAGGAGGAGTTCCAATTGCGATGTTATCTCCTAGGGTTTGAGGACAGAGAAACGTCATGTTTGCTTTCTGGATCACAAAGCTGCAGGAGGAGAGTGGTGTTGGGTAATAGGCAAAAATCAAGAGAGGCAGAGATCTGCGCATCACTGACTTACAGCGCGGACACCACCTCACCCAGATAACGGTTAGTACCAGCCAGGCTTTAAAGATATATTATGCGTTGATCTTTTGTTTCAGTTCTGTAGGGATTGATGTATCTTTCTGTGTATTCATGAGTGTTTTGTGCATCTCAGGGTTTTTCAATGGGATCAAATGTAATTTGGTTTAATTCCACAAAAAATAGGACATGTGCAGATGCAGACCTCTCAAGGTCTCGCTTGGAGACAAACAATTGTACTTAAAGTTGCATCGTCAAGACTTTGGACAAATTTGTAATTGTTTTGCAAAATGTATTTAGTGTTTTATTCATAGAGCCACAGCTTGAAAAGTCAAGCAATTGTCATTGAATAAATTCCACAGAAACAGTAGCTATATAGTACCTCGAAGCTGAAGGAGGATAGGCTGATGAGGGATTTGTCTGATGCTTTAAGAAAAACACACCCTGACTGTTTGTGTCAGGAAAACACACTGTGTCACTTTCATTTATTGTGATGTGTTTCCCTATTGCAAGCACGTGTCCCTCAGGCACAGAGAACCATGGCGTTTACAGGGTTGCTGAGAGAGGAGGACATCAGGGCTGCCGTCAAGGCTTGTCAAGGTGAGTCAAACACGTGAACACACCATTACACACCATTACACACCATTACACACACACACACACACACACACACACACACACACACACACACACACACACACACACACACACACACACACACACACACACACACACACACACACACACACACACACACACACACACACACGCCCAAGAGTCCCACTCCCAAGGGCGGTCCTATATTGGGGGAAGGTTGGTGGGTGGATCCAGGTAACCAGGCAGCCAGGGGGCTGGGGAGCAGCAGAGCAGTTACCACCCAGATACCAGTGTTTATGCTGAGCATTGAAGAGAAGACTAAATCAAGCCAGTCAAGCAGGCTTCATTTGCAGCCCACCAGCATTTAATTATTTAGCTACACATTACATCTGCTTCAGAGGGCAGACTAAAGCACACCATCCAGAATACACCCACATGTAAATGCTTGTATACTCACGTTTCAGTATATCATCAGCATAACTGTTTGTGGTGTATAATATATTATTCAAAACAGACTTGATCCATCATTCTCTTTCTCTGTTCTTTATGAGACATTTGGTTTTCATAATGACCTGAGTGACTCTCTGTAACTGCATAAACTGTGAATAAAAATGTATTGATTTAAACATTTGATCTGTAGCATAATGTCACACGTTCACATTAGAATGGGTTCCCTGAGGTGTTCTGTGAATCTGTGTGTTTAGATTGGATAATAATGTCCTTAACTACCATATTATTGTCAGGGCTCAGTGGCATTAAAATGCTAGAGGGTTTGTGTTTGTGATTGTGAATGTCTGTAGTAGTCAAATGAAAGTAATTTGAGCGCATGAGAGAATGTTACATCTCTCTATTCATCCCCCTCTCCATTCTCTCTCCTTGTCATGCTGGCGGATCTCTCTTTCCTCACACTCTCTCACTTCCTCTCGACATCTCTCTACATTTCTCTTGATCACTTCCCCCATCTCTCCATTAGCTCCAGGCACATTCAACTTCAAGTTGTTCTTTGCACAAGTGGGACTGACCGGCAAGCCAGAGGCAGAGGGCCAACGGGTGTTCAGAGTCCTGGACCAAGACCAGAGTGGATACATAGAGGAGGAGGAGCTGAAGTATGATATGAGTTGGGGAGGGTGGCTGTGTGTGGAGGGAGGTAGGGAGGTAGGGAGGGTGTGTGTGTGGAGGGAGGGGGGTGCACGTGAAGGGGTTGGTCCCAGAAATGTTCCATATGCACAAAAAGCTTATTTAGCTCAAATGTTGTGTACACAATTCTTTACATCCCTGTCAGTGAGCATTTCTTCTTTGCCAAGATAATCCATCCACCTGACAGGTGTGGCATATCAAGAAGCTGATTAAACAGAATTATCATTAGACAGTTGCACCTTGTGCTGGGGACAATAAAAGGCCACTCTAAAATGTGCAGTTTTGTCACACAACACAATGCCACAGATGTCTCAAGTTTTGAGGGAGCATACAATTGGCCTGGTGACTGCAGGAATGTCCACCAGAGTTGTTGCCAGAGAATTTAATGTTCCTTTATCTACCATAAGCCACCTCCAATGTCATTTTAGAACATTTGGCAGTATGTCCAACCAGCCTCACAACAGCAGACCACGTATAACCACGCCAGCCCAGGACCTCCACATCCAGCTTCTTCACCTGTGGGATTGTCTGAGAACAACCACCTGGACAGCTGATGAAACTGTGGGTTTGCACAACTGAAGAATTTCTGCAAAACCTGTCAGAAACCGTTTCAGGGAGGCTCATGTGTGTGCTTGTCGTCCTCACCAGGGTCTTGACCTGACTGCAGTTTGTCGTCAAAACCGACTTCAGTGGGCAAATGCTCATCTTCTATGGCCACTGGCACGCTGGAGAAGTGTGCTCTTCACTGATGAATCCCGGTTTTAACTGTACCGGGCAGATGGTAGACAGCGTGTATGGCGTCATGTTGGCAAGCGGTTTGCTGATGATAACACAATTGCATTTTATCGATGACAATTTGAATGCACAGAGATACTGTGACGAGATCCTGAGGCCCATTGTCATGCCATTCATCCGCCGCCATCACGTCATGTTTCAGCATGATAATGCATGGCCCCATGTTGCAAGGATCTGTACACAATTCCTGGAAGCTGAAAGTGTCCCAGTTCTTAAATAGCCTACATACTCACCAGATATGTCACCCATTGAGCATGTTTGGGAAGCTTTGGATCGACATGTACGACATTGTGTTCCAGTTCTCGCCAATATCCAGCAACTTCGCACAGCCATTGAAAAGAAGTTGGACAATATTTCACAAGCCACAATCAACAAGCCTGATCACCTCTATGTAAAGGAGATGTGTCGCGCTGCATGAGGCAAATGGTGGTCACACCAGATACTGACTGGTTTTCTGATCCACGCCCCTACCTTTATTTTTAAGGTATATGTGACCAACAGATGCATATCTGTATTCCCAGTCATGTGAAATACATAGTTTAGGGCTTAATGAATTAATTTCAGTTTACTGATTTCCTTATATGAGCTGTAACTCAGTAAGATCTTTGAAATTGTTGCATGTTGCATTTATATTTTTGTTCAGTGTAGTTGTGTGTGTGTGTGTGTGTGTGTGTGTGTGTGTGTGTGTGTGTGTGTGTGTGTGTGTGTGTGTGTGTGTGTGTGTGTGTGTGTGTGTGTGTGTGTGTGTGTGTGTGTGTGTGTGTGTGTGTGTGTGTGTGTGTGTGTGTGTGTGTGTGTTTGTCATGCTCATAGAAAGAGCCTGATGTATTCAAGCTGAAATAAACTATACATTACATATCAATACAATGAAGCAGCATTGACACATGAGATGTAGGTGTAGTTCTTCACTCCTCTCTCCTCTCTTTGTTTGTGTATCCCCAGATTATTCCTGCAGAACTTCTCCTCAGGGGCCAGGGAGCTGACTGATGCTGAGACCAGAACTCTCCTAGCGGCAGGAGACAGAGACGGGGATGGAAAGATAGGGATGGAAGGTACAGATTACAGTACACTCACATCAGCACTACACACACCTGACAGGAGAGCAACAGAGGGACTGTCCAATGCTGACACGAAATATCATCTTGATAATAGTTTCAACAGTTTTATATAATTATATTTGATATTATTCCAGATAATAGGGGATATTGCATCTGAAGGAAGGAAGGAACGCTGCAAAGGCATAGTGGAAGAACCAGTAAATAAATGCAAGCTTTTTCAACGTATGCAATATTCACTGTGACTTGGCTGTGAGGTCACACGTCAGGTGATCACTATATCTCTTTGTCATCGCTCTGTTTCTCTGTTCTCTTGCAGAGTTCTGCGCTTTGCTGAAATGAAGCTTTCACTCCTCATCAGGGCTCTCTTTTTTTTCTTTCTTTTGGTACTTTTTACAACGTCTGGAACCCAAAACGTCCAGATTCAGCAAGTCTGGAGGGAAATGCCCACCTCAGCGACTCGATTTACATGCCTGCTGGTCCTCTCCCCGGTTGATGGTGCATCTTGGCACATAAGTTCGTAGCCGTGGATATTAGGTGTATAAGTCAGTATCAATCTATCCATTGGGTAACTGGTACGGTTTAATAAAGGATTTAAAACGTAGATATGATGTCCGTGTGTCTTACTACAGTCCCGAAGGTTATGTTGGCGTTTCAGTGCGTATTTGGGTCTAAGCTATTAGCCTGATTACCCCCGTGCATTTTAATTGTGTGTTCTGCATGGGCCTACAAGAGACAACGCAGCTCTAAATGTGATGATATAAGCAAAGTGCCCACGGCTTGTGCAGGCTGCATTTCCGATGCAGTATAAAGCAAGCGAGAGGCTGCGTGCCTACAGCACGCAACCATGGACAAGACCCGGAGCCCGGACGATGCCAACTACAGTACATCACAGAGTGACGGAAACCTCTTGAGTAGATGACGACGAGAGAGATCATTCATCAAGACAATGAGATGAGTAGCCTCTTGTAAGCATCAGTTAAATCCATCTTAATTTACTTATACTGTACTGACAGCGATACGTCAGTCTGCAATGAGGCCAGACAGGTTAAATATGGTTAGATGTGGGCAAAACAAAATATTTCGGAAAAATTATAAAAACATTTGATTAACTCATTCAGTTTTGTGTTCCCCGTATGGCGTGTCCATATCAGGACTAACACCGCCTTCTGCTGGAGATAATTCAAATGAATACTTTTCAGACCTAAACATGCTTATTTCGATAGATGGGTTAACATCTGCCTTTGCCCATGAAGAATCATGTGAATAAAATATATAACATTGTATTATCTATTGTAAACGAAAAAGCCGAGAGCATTCATTTTGATATATGCATACAATTATGCGTAATGTTTGAGTAGGCTGTAGCCTATAACAGTGTTCCCCAACTGGCATCCAGCGGGCCGAAATCTGTTCCAAAGTATTCCCACACATAATAGAGAGATATACAGTAACAGTCAAAAGTTTGGACACACCTACTCATTCAAGGGTTTTTCTTTATTTTTACTATTTTCTACATTGTAGAATAATAGTGAAGACATCAAAACTAGTAAAATAACACATATGGAATCATGTAGTAACCAAAAAAGTGTTAAACAAATCAAAATATATTTGAGATTCTTCAAAGTAGCCACCCTTTGTCTTGATCTATGCTTTGCACACTCTTGGCATTCTCTCAACCAGCTTCACCTGGAATTATTTTCCAACCGTCTTGAAGGAGTTCCCACATATGCTGGGCACTTGTTGGCTGATTTTCCTTCACTCTGCGGTCCAACTCATCCCAAACCATCTCAATTGGGTTGAGGTCGGGTGATTGTGGAGGCCAGGTCATCTGATGCAGCACTCCATCACTCTCTTTATTGGTCAAATAGCCCTTACACAGCCTGGAGGTGTGTTGTGTCATTGTCCTGTTGGAAAAACAAATGATAGTCCCACTAAGCACAAACCAGATGGGATGGCGTATCACTGCAGAATGCTGTGGTAGCCTGCTGGTTAAGTATGCCTTCAATTATAAATAAATCACCATCAGTGTCACCAGCAAAGCACCATCTCACCTCCTCCTCCATGTTTCACGGTGGGAACCACACATGCGGAGATAATCCGTTCACATCCTCTGTGTCTCACAAAGACATGGCGTTTGGAACCAAAAATCTCAAATTTGGATTCATCAGACCAAAGGACAGATTTCCACGTTAGTTGACAACTCAACCAAATGTAAATCAAAACTAGCCGTTTAATGATGTCTGTGTCCTGTGGGATGGCTCTGCATGGCATCCCAGTTTCGTAAATAGTTGTATTGATCGAAGGCTTTTCTTTCTCAGGCGGTAAAAGGTGATGGAGGACACTCACGTCGAATTCCATGCGTACCCTCTCCATCCGTCTTTGTCTCCCAACTGACTGACGGATACTCTATATCCAACACCACACAGGTGACATGCTATTCCCGTTAGTGCAGTGTCGCATTGAGAAAGGAAGGCGTTCTTTCTACCATTCCATCCAGGTGTAAACACAATGTCATGGTGAAGTTGTTTGAGAGCTAATAAACTGCTCGGAGTGGCTATATAGCTGGTATAGGAGCATAGCATTCAACCTTTGTAGCCAGGCCTACTTCACACACATGGGCGTAAATGTTGCCGGCATTATTTAAACTCATTGCCTATAAAGAAGAAGGATTAGGTGGTAAGAGGCTTCATTTTAAAAACGTATTTACTGATTCTGTGGAATTGTTAAAGGTCCTCTATGCAGGGGAGTCGCAGAAGGGTAGAATGCGTATTAAAGTGACTATATCAAAATATTTTGTGCGTAATATGCCTAGCTGTGTTTGTGTCAATTAGTAAATCAATTAGATCAATCACGAAAAAGCATGAAGTCATGAAGAGCTGAAGTGTTCCTTTCCACCATGGGTCTACCCTTAGCAACATATCTTAATAGGCTATAATGATATTTACATTCTACCCTGGAAACAGAAACCTAATATGTTGTGACTTTATGAGTTTAAAATGTTTTTACATTCTATCAATAGGGCTGGCCTGATACTGAGAATTGATACCCCCAAACAACCGGTTTTCTTTTATCTGCCCAGATGCGTGAATAGTTGGTCAATGAAGTCACTCCCTAGCCTACTTTGGTTTCAAGACGGCTATGACCTTGCCACGTCTTTAGGCCCTCACACACATGGCCCTAACTCAGAGCCCCTGAACAACCTCATTTGTTACGTTAAAAATAGCATTTTTTTTTTTCAAAACCGATGCTGATTTAGTAACTGGGACTCAAACTCCTATAAATGGTGTGGGTCACCGCACCGGGTCACGGGAATACAAAACAGAAGGAAAGGGGTTAGGGTCAGCCAACTCGAGTTATCCACAAATTTTCACTCGCCTTCACGCAGCGCAATGGTGAGTAGGATGTGCGCTCTCCGAAGGAACTTCAGTGCGCAAAGGGATCTCAGATGGTGGCATTGAATTGGAATACATCAGAATAGTGAATATGGAACCAAAATCTTACATGGAGCACCGGACCTCTCAGTAAAAATGGATTAAAAACATTTTAGGGACAATTTTCAGCAGAGGCAAACTTGATAATTTATGGACAGCAGTTGTGAAGGTGGATAACAATTTGAGCTTCTTACCAACCGTTATAATCATTAGTCACTGATTTGTTCTCCTGTTTTATTTTATTTATTTGAAAAACAATAAGATTATGATAATTAAAGACAAAAGAGAAGTACATGTGCAGCGTGTATGGAGAGGTAAAACAACAAAACGGGGCTTGTAAAGCACCTCCTTTCAAATAGAGAAAAATAAAGAGGAATGGAATGGAATAACTAATAGTTTTATTTATACAAATGCCAGATGTTATGCAAAAGAGAGAATCACCAAAAGCTATGCCTCGAAAAGTTGGGTTTCCTGAGATGGGGGTCATAGTCTAGCTGCCTCTGATAGGCATGAAAGAGAGAGTGATTCTGTTACAGATGCAGTGAATGTCATTCAATTTACTGAATCATATCACACACTCGTATTACAAACAAACCCAAAATATAGTAGCCTATATTTACCTCATAAACAGTATGCCTATAATTATTTAAAATTGTCTATTTAACCTTTTACACTCGTGGAAATGAGCTTATATGGATAGGGATACATTGAAATGTTTCTTGCAGAAGAAGTATGAAAACCATATGCATAACAATGGTAGCAATTGAAAGGGAACAGTTTGGAAATTATGGGGAAATGATTAGACACAACGGTTCACCTGACACAAGACTGAATCCAATCATTACATTGTTTATTTTATGTGCATTTTACATGTACTGTACTTCTCGCGGCATTTGTTGAGAACGAAATCTGAAAATACTATGGATACATTCAGTAACATGACACGAACATTCCTGGAAAATGCGGGTTAGGTGCAAAATAAGACAAATAAATGACAAGGTTTGAGTGAGAGGACTAACTGGTGTCTCCAAGTGGCCACACACCTCTCCAAATTGTGCACAGTTCCTAAGTAATTTTACTCAAAGAAGTCTTCAACTATTAGGTGCTTTTTTAAGCTCTCCTAGAGCAAGTACACTTATAGTTATTTGGTGAGGAACACAACCCTGCATCCCTGCCATCACACAATTACTGTTGTTGTTTACGCAATCAAAAAACAGTCCATTATAAATTGCAATCTGGGTCAGGTGGGCATGATAGCATGTTCTGTTGCCAACACGTTATTACAGTTTTAGACTTTCACAATGCAATTCAGGGAAACAGATCATCATTTTGGTGCGCTTTGAAATGAGTCATTAGTGCATTCTGGTGCATGTTCCGCAGCTAATTTTCTTCACAAAAGACAAACATAGGCTCATTGTGTTCAGAACAACCCAGGGTATGACGACATCTCATATTCTAACTGTACATCAAACAAAGTGATCATAAACGCTGACACTGTTTATGCAGCCCAGCCTCACATTCAATTCGCGCATATATGTACAAAATGTATTTCAGCAGATTTCGTGCGTTTTTGTGCATTTTTTGGGGTGGTTCAATTCGTTTGAAAATACACGAATTTCTGTGCTACTTAATTTGTGCGAAAATACACGAATTTCTGTGCTACTTAATTCGTGCGAAAAGACACGAATTTAACCAGTTGGCGACACACAAGCCGTTGCAACAACCATAGACGCGATCGCCTGTATTTATTTATTTTACGTTATGAATATATAGACATTTTGTCTTTTTTTTAACCATATAACCATAAGAGTTTATATATATATTGTCTTTATTTAATCCCTATTAAAACATTGTGGTTTTATGCCTATATGTACTGTTTTCGATTTTTCTGAACAGACTTCAGTATGGAATGAATCATGCAATGCATGATGGCTAATGGTGTTTTATTCGGTTGTAGTTCCATGTATTTCTTAAAAAACAAACGTGTAAACCATTTTTATTGACCAGAATGTAACTGAAAATACAATGGCAGCCTTGCCATTGTCCATCAATAACAAAACATTTTTTTTTCATATAACATTTGGGGAAACGTCTGCAGTCATTGTAGTCTTACATTTTGTTGGCCAACCAAAATTACCAAAACGTTAACCCGTAATAAGGCTAGGGTGGCTGAGTGTAAATACATGGCTCTGAGTGTAAGCACCTTTTCACTAGAAACGTTCTTGTGTTCAAATTACCGTCAGTGCGAAATAGCTAGAAAGCTTTCGTATTTCCACTTGGCTGCACCTACGGTTACGATAACGATAAATCAAGTGCAATACCTGCGTCGACCTGTGTCGAGCAGCAAAACACCGGAAAGCTTCTAGCCTACCGGAAAGTTACAAGAAGAACAAGAATAGTTACCTCATCCGGTCATGTGACACTCTGGATGCCCCCTAAAAGCAATTTCAACCGTTTTGAAAAATGACGCCTGGTAACCCCAAAAAAATACCAGGTGCATGAAAAGTTTGGACTTAGAATATTTTTTGAAAACCTCCATAAATCACTCAGGCCAGCACCCATTGATTTGGGGCGGTAGTATAGTATAGGTAGTATCCCAGAGCGGGTATGGAAGTCTGGATCCCCCCTAAAAGCATTTAAGGCTCTGTGTGTCTTTAAGCACCATACTTTTTCACTCAGTCCTTGCTGTGTGTGTGTGTGTGTGTGTGTGTGTGTGTGTGTGTGTGTGTGTGTGTGTGTGTGTGTGTGTGTGTGTGTGTGTGTGTGTGTGTGTGTGTGTGTGTGTGTGTGTGTGTGTGTGTGTGTGTGTGAGCTTTTCTTTGACATCTGTTTAGCGAAATTACTGATTTACAGTTCATGAGGGTTGACCGATTCACACATTTAAAGTTTTGGAAAGATCTGACTTTTTTAAACCTTCGAAACAGCACCTATGACCCCATTTTAAGGCACTTCTGGTTGGCACAGGAAGCTATAAGTAAATACATATCCTGATCGGGGTATGCTTTTACAGAATCCTGAGTTTTAAGTCTATACGTTAAGAACTGACTGATTTACACAGGGTTGAATGCACTATATAACACAAACTGCTGGTTGGGTATGGCAAAACACTTTTAGGGTGATTTTATCACTTCCGGTTGCTCCAGGAAGCTTAGAATCAACACAGGTAGACCTCATAGTGGCTTGATGGATTGTCATTGAAGACAGGTTCATAAGACATTCATAACCCACATAGGCTTCAGGTTGAATTTAGGGGTGCAGGCAATGTGTTCCTATGGGGTGAGATGTCATTGTAAACTGTTTGATGTAAACACCTTCTTTTAACTGTTAAGGGTTAATGCCACACGGTCAAGGTTAGGCTTGCACAGAGACCTTAGGAACGTTCCTGAGGTCAAATTGTGCTTCTAAACCTTAACAGTTCTCTCTCTGTCTCCCAAAAGCAAAAGACTTGAAATGTAGGTCAAGGGTCATCTTCTTGTCACTGTCGCTGCGCTCAGACCGAGCAAGCTACGGTCAAGCGGGGCATCTCGTTGAACTCGGCACGGCTATGGTGATGTCATTTTTAGTGGTGATTTCAGAATGCTATTTTGGTGGTTTTTCACTGTTGAAACATATTGCAAATGCACAAAAGTCAACTAGCAAGTCAGTGTCCATCAGCCAATTAGATATTTTCAGACACCAAACTGATACCATCTGACTCCAAACTCACTTTTTCCAACTCGTTTAGAAGCCAACTATCACATATTTCAGAGCAGGCCCAAAATTCACAGCGCCTTCCATTTAAACCATAATAAAACAAATAATACGTAGTTATGTTCTAGCTGCGGGTCCAGTTTTCACATTATGTTTAGCCCTATGTGAGGCGACCTCGAATCCCAAGTTTCGGCTCGATAGGTCATTCGGTGCCCGAGCAAAACCTTAATTGGTGCTGAAATTCCACTTTTTTCCATGCCTTGCTACGGGGTCCTTGAATGAGCTATCGGACAGAAATGTCGGGGTCCGTCTCTATGGGCCGAGCCGGTTTCAATGCACCTAGTCTTGCAACTCTGGGACTTTTCTAAATGTCACCATTTTGTAATGCTCAAAATGAATTGAAGTCAATGCAAATGCACCGAGGCTTTTTATCGGTCCGAGAACCTTCTAGAGCCACATAACTCACCGTGCTTAATCGACCTGAGCTCTAGAACAGGTTTGTAAAGTTTCAGAACTCTAGGTCTGATGGTTCTTTAAAAGTTCAAACAAAAGTAACTATTGCAGGCACTGTCTGCCTCTAAGCCCCTCAGTGTGTCACTCCATCCTTTCTGTGTGGGTGTGTAAATTTTTCCTTGAAATCTGATGGGATGAATGACTGATTTACAGTTCATGAGGGTTGCCTATTCACATATATTAAGTTTTGGAAAGATTTGACTTTTTTAACCCTTCGAAACAGCCCTTTTGACACCAATTATGGCACTTCCGGTTGGCACAGGAAGCTGAAAGTAAACACATATCCTCATTGGAGTAGGCTTTTACAGAATCCTGAGTTTTAAGTCTATACGTTAAGAACTCACTGATTTACATAGGGTTGAATGCACTATTTCTCTCAAACTGCAGGTTGGGTATGGCAAACACTTTTAGGGTGATTTAACCACTTCCGGTTGCTCCAGGAAGCTTAGAATCGATACAGGTAGACCTCATAGTGGCCTGATGGATTGTCATCGAAGACAGGTTCATAAGGCATTATTAACCCACATAGGTTGAATTTAGGGGTGCAGGCAATGTGTTCCTATGGGGTGAGATGTCATTGTAAACTGTTTGATGTAAACACCTTCTTTAAACTATTAAGGGTTAATGCCACATGGTCAATGTTAGGCTTGCACAGATCGGGAGGACCTTAGGAACGTTCCTGAGGTCATATTGTGCTTCTAACCTTAACGGTTCTCTCTCTGTCTCCCAAAAGCAAAAAAATATGAAATTGAGGTCAAAGGGTCATTTGGGTCCTTCTTCTTGTCCCTGTCGCTGCACTCAGACCGAGCTAGCTACGGTCAAGCGGGGCATCTTGTTGAACTCGGCACGGCCTGGAGATAATGGCAATGCCATTGCAGGCTTTGTGTGTCTTTAAGCACCGTACTTTTTCACTCCATCCTTTTATCCCCTTTTCTTCGTGGTATCCAATCGCTAGTAATTACTATCTTGTCTCATCGCTACAACTCCCGTATGGGCTCAGGAGAGACGAAGGTCGAAAGCCACGCGTCCTCCGAAGCACAACCCAACCAAGCCGCACTGCTTCTTAACACAGCGCGCCTCCAACCCGGAAGCCAGACGCACCAATGTGTCGGAGGAAACACCGTGCACATGGCCCCCTTGGCTAGCGCGCACTGCCCCCGGCCCGCCACAGGAGTCGCTGGAGCGCGATGAGACAAGGATATCCCTACCGGCCAAACCCTCCCTAACCCGGACGACGCTAGGCCAACGGACCTCCCGGTCGCGGCCGGCTGCGGCAGAGCCTGGGCGCGAACCCAGAGACTCTGGTGGCGCAGCTAGCACTGCGATGCAGTGCCCTAGACCACTGCGCCACCCGGGAGGCAGATCTGACCTTTTTAACCCTTCGAAACTGACCCTATGGCACCATTTGAAGGTACTTCCGGTTGACATAGGAAGCTGAAAGTGAACACATATCCTCCTTGGGGTAGGCTCTTATATAATATTGAGTTTTAAGTCTTTATGTTAAGAACTGACTTATTTACAGAGGGTTAAATGAGTGTGTGTTATTTCATAAAATCACATAAAATCACAGAATTCTGGCAGAGCTTCGAGACCCACTTAAAAAATGTTCGTCTGAACACACTGCAACTGGATCTGTAACTTTTTTTTTTTAACTCCTTTTTGTGAACATGACCAATTTGTCAATGTACGATTTCTCTTAAATTACGATAGATAAATGGCTGGTTCTTTTTTTCCTGACACCGTATGCTTATGTACTTTGACGTGAAGCGGTCAAATTAGCACCCTACTTTGCGTTTTTGACCTTTAATCACAGAAAAATGGCCATAACTCAAAAAGCGTTGAGGCCTCGACGCCATCTTGTTCGGGACCAACTGTCCATTACGTCTTCGAAATATTTTCCGTTTAGGAGAAAAGGCCACATGCATTTGCAATATTATTTATTTTCCCTCTGGTGGGAATTTCCGAGACTGCGGAAAAATGACCAAAATGTGTTATTTTTATAAAACGGAAACCGAACGTCCGAGAGATTTAGTTTGATGACTTCCTGAAAGATCTCTCCCCCGCTCACGGCCCGACGCCGTCCACGAATTTTAGAAACGTTGCAGGACGTCTAGTAAGGGACCTTACATTTGCAATGTGGCGTTTCTCACTAACCATATGGTGAGTGCTAAAATGTTCCCTTAAGGTATGGAAAGGCCTTGGAAAGGCCATAAGTGTAAGCCAACATAATTCATTATTTTACATTAACATGTAATACATGCATTATGAAGAAAATGGTGTAATTTAGGCTCCACGAAATATGAAATGGGTTATGAAGAAAATCGTGTATGGTTGCCTACATGACAAAAAGGCGTTCTGATTACAAGTGCACCAGTATCCAAAGTATTAAGCGAAATCAAGCACAGAAAACAGCATTGGCATTAATAAAACAATATTTCCCACGAATTAAGTCGCACTTAAATGTGCGTCTTTTCTCAAAAATTCTGTTCAGCAAGTCTAAAACAGTACATATAGGCATACAACGACACATTTTAAAACATGGTTAAACAAAGACAACATTTCTGTATATTCATGACGTTGAATTAGCCATTAAGAAGAACAAAAATGAAATATAAATTATCGCGTCTATATGGTTGTTGCAAAGGCTTGTGTCGCCTACTGGTTAAATTCGTGTCTTTTCGCACGAATTAAGTAGAACAGAAATTCGTGTATTTTTGCACGAATTAAGTAGCACAGAAATTCGTGTATTTTCAAACGAATTGAACCACCCCAAAAATGCACAAAAACGCACGAAATCTGCTGAAATATATTTTGTACATATATGCGCGAATTGAATGTGAGACTGTGTTGGTTTATGACATGGGTTTTAGGATATGGAAATGTGAAGTGCACATTTGGACTCATGGGTGTTTGGCTTGCTTATATGACATCAAAGTGGTATTTATTATAATCTTCCAACGTCTCATCTTTCAAAAATACATAGAGTCTTCTTAATTTACAGAATTTTCCTCAGTCAGACAACAAAACATTTGCAAAAGTTTCCCAATTAGCGGGAGTGATGGGGCCAGGCTGCAACTGTCGTATGAGGTGCTCAAGTTCCAACACAAGTTCAGCTGTCAGTAAAAATCAAATCAAAACATACAGTGCTGTGAAGCGCAGAGCCAGAACTTTGACGTCATGTATAGCATGTTGTACAGCCACTGCTTTCCAATTTAGGGGTTTATCAGTGCCCAAATTTGCAATTTTCAATCCGTATTAGTGTGAATGTAAAGGGCTACAATGTAATGTAGCCTTAAAAACATTTTTTCCCCACATGTCACTAATTTGGCAAAGTGATGATGAAAAAAAGATTACATTATAAATGCTTCTACACGCTGAAAAGATTGAGAAATTGGTAATTAGTCAAACCAAATCTGTGGCCGAACCGACTGTGAAGCCTGTTTAACTAGCACTGCATGTTTTGCGCCAAGTTGGAGTTGTGCGCATGACGCACACGTTTGGATCGATTTACAGAGTTGGCATCTGTTTCTTCCCCACAGTGGCAAATAAAATATAATAAAACTCATTTAAAAACGTTAAAAATCTATATCTTGTCTTTCTATTCATCTTAATTTTAACCTTAATGTAACCTCGTGGGTTATTCACTCTTGAAAACAACGTCTAAATGTGACCCCTATAGTGTTGACAGTGTTAACAGTTAAATGTAAGAACATTATCATTTCCCAGACAAGGCTAGATCTCTCCATCTATGGCCGCAATTCTCGCTGCAGCTGATGTGACCGCAGCTCTGGCTACATGCTCAGGTAAAAATTATACCAGTTTGTCAACAGAAATCAGCAGGTCCAATTTTTCTTCACTTCAAACCTACTATGTCAGATTGTGTTTCACTTGTGTGTTTCACAAAGTACTCGTTGTATATTATACTTTCTACGGTGCATAATAGATCCAGAAAAGATGCTCAATATATCACCAGCATAGGCAGATAACACCATAGTGCCCATGAAGCTCATCACTAAGCTAAGGACCCTGGGACTAAACACCTCTCTCTGCAACTGGATCCTGGACTTCCCGATGGGCGATCCAGGTGGTAAGGGTAGGCAACAACATGTCTGCCATGCTGATCCCCAACACTGGGGCCCCTCAGGGGTGTGTACTTAGTCCCCTCCTGTACTCCCTATTTACCCACGACTACGGGGCCAAACATGACTCCAACACCATCATTAAGTTTGCTGACGACACAACACTGGTAGGCCTGATCACCAACAACGATGAGACAACCTATAGGGAATTCAGATAATTGGCAGTGTGGTGCCAGGACAACAACCTCTTCCTCAATGTGAGCAAGACAAAGGAGCTGATCGTGGACTACAGGAAAAGGAGGGCCGAACAGGCCCCCATTAACATCGACGGGGCTGTGGTGTAGTAGAGCGGGTCGAGAGTTTCAAATTCCTTGTCCACATCACCAATGAACTATCATGATCCAAACACACCAAGACAGTCGTGAAGAGGGCACGACAAAACCTTTTCCCCCTCAGGAGACTGAAAAGATTTAGCATGGGTCCCCAGATCCTCAAAAAGTTCTACAGCTGCACCATTGAGAGCATCCTGCCTGGTTGCATCACCGCCTGGTATGACAACTGCTTCGCATCTGACCGTAAGGCGCTACAGAGGGTAGTGCGTACGGCCCAGTACATCCCTGGGGCCAAGCTTCCTGCCATCCAGGACCTCTATACCAGGCGGTGTCAGAGAAAGGCCCTAAAAATGTTCTAAGACTCCAGCCACCCTAGTCATAGGGCAAGCGGAACCGGAGCACCAAGTCTAGGACCAAAAGGCTCCTTAACAGCTTCTACCCCCAAGCCGTAAGACTGCTGAACAATTCATCAAATGGCTACCGGACTATTTACATTGTCCAATAACACATTTGTATATTTGGTACACATTTGAGGCGTTATAGTTGGTTTATTCATCATCATCCCGTACAACTGATATACATGGAGTCCACAGCGAATTAAATGCTGACCTGCAGGTTCACCTCTCAACACTGCAGAAAACATAGCAGAAAGTAAATGGCTAAAGAAACAGTAATACAAATATTTACAAAACTTTAAAACAATAAAACTTTAAAACAATAAAAATTGAATAGTAGGGGTACTTGATGATGTTGTGAGGGGTCCTTGATGATGTTGAGGGCCTTCCTCAGGCATCGCTTGGAGTAGATGTCCTGTATGGGTGGGAGTACAGTACCTGTGATGTATTGGGCCGTCTTCAACACCTGCTGAAGGGTATTGCAGTCGAGAGCGGAGCAGTTTCCATACCAGACCTTCCAGGATCCAGTTGCAGAGGGTGGTTTCCAGACCCAGGGCCCTGAGTTTGATGATGAGCTTGGAGGGAACAATTGTGTTGAATGCTGAGTTGTAGTCAATGAACAGCATTCTCAGATACTGTAGGTGTTCCTTTTGTCCAGGTGGGAGAGGGCCATGTGGATAGCAATGGCATCTTCCGTGGATCTGTTGGATCAGTAGGCAAATTGGAGTGGGTCCAGTGGGCCTGGCCTTTATGTGGGCCATGACCAACCTCTTGATGTACCTCATCATGATGGGGTGAGTGCAACAGGACGGTAGTCATTTAGGCATGTCACCTTGGTTTTCTTGGGCACTGGAATGATGGTGGTTGACTTGAAGCATGTGGTGACTACAGCCTGGGATAGGGACATGTTGAAGATGTCTGTGAAGATGCCTGCCAGCTGGTCAGAGCATGCTCTGAGGACGTGGCCAGGGATGCTGTCTGATCCTGCAGCTTTTTGAGTATTCCCTCTCTGGAGAGTTTTCCTCATGTCAGCCTCGGAGAGCATACGCACCTTGTTGTCCGGAGCAGCAGGGGCCCTCTTGGATGGCTCAGTGTTGGTGGCCTCAAAGCGAGCATAGAATTTGTTGAGCTCATCGGGGAGAGAGGCATTGGTGGGAATCACACAGCTGGCTTTGCCTTTGTAGTTTGTAATAGCCTGTAGTCCTTGCCGCTTTCATTGTGTGTCACATTGTAATTCCAGTTTGTGGTTTCGAAACACTCCTGGAGAATTGAGTCTGCTCCGTCCATCCTTTGTCTCACCATTCTCTCTGTTGGTGGCTCCCTCTTTAGTAGGTTTTTGTATGCAGGGAGTAGAATCAGGGAGACATGATCTGATTGGGCGAAGTGGGGGTGGGGGGTGGGGAATGACATCTGGCGTCCCAGATGTTTGGATATGTTTTTAAATAAAACGTTTCACGTTTTTCTCCATGAAATAATTCAACAATGTGTGTGCCGCCATCTTGTTTATTTCAAATCTTCTCATTGATCCAGACAGGTGAGTGTCATTCAACGCAACGCTTGATTTCTGAGTTGCGCTCATGACATGCATGAGAGAAAATCTGAGAGAAAATTTGCAAAAGGTGGCGTTTTACACATTGCTGGATTACTTTATGGAGCAAAAAAATTATTTAGTTTAATAATGGAGCATTTTTAAAATTCAAACGAACCACCTGCAACTAGACATGGAAGTTTAAAAGACATGCATTTTATTTTTTATTTATTTTATTTAACCTTTATTTAACCAGGTAGGCAAATTGAGAACACGTTCTCATTTACAATTGCGACCTGGCCAAGATAAAGCAAAGCAGTTCGACACATACAACAACACATAGTTACACATGGAGTAAAACAAACATATAGTCAATAATACAGTGAAAAAAAAAATAAGTCTATATACAATGTGAGCAAGTGAGGTGAGATAAGGGAGGTGAAGGCAAACAAATATATGTATAAATAAATAAAAATATAAAAGGCCATGGAGGCGAAGTGAGTACAACACAGCAAGTAAAATAAAAACTAAAAAAACACTGGAATGGTTGGTTTGCAGTGGAAGAAAGTGCAAAGTAGAGACAGAAATAATGGGGTGCAAAGGAGCAAAATAAATTAATAAATAAATACAGTAGGTAAAGAGGTAGTTGTTTGGGCTAAATTGTAGATGGGTTATGTACAGGTGCAGTAATCTATGAGCTGCTCTGACAGCCGGTGCTTAAAGCTAGTGAGGGAGATAGGTGTTTCCAGTTTCAGAGATTTTTGTAGTTCGTTCCAGTCATTGGCAGCAGAGAACTGGAAGGAGAGGCGTCCAAAGGAAGAATTGGTTTTGGGGGTGACTAGAGAGATATACCTGCTGGAGCGCGTGCTACAGGTAGGTGCTGCTATGGTGACCAGCGAGCTGAGATAAGGGGGGACTTTACCTAGCAGGGTCTTGTAGATGACCTGGAACCAGTGGGTTTGGCGACGAGTATGAAGCGAGGGCCAGCCAACGAGAGTGTACAGGTCGCAGTGGTGGGTAGTATATGGGGCTTTGGTGACAAAACGGATGGCACTGTGATAGACTGCATCCAATTTATTGAGTAGGGTTTTGGAGGCTATTTTGTAAATGACATCACCGAAGTCGAGGATTGGTAGGATGGTCAGTTTTACAAGGGTATGTTTGGCAGCATGAGTAAAGGATGCTTTGTTGCGGAATAGGAAGCCAATTCTAGATTTGACTTTGGATTGGAGATGTTTGATGTGAGTCTGGAAGGAGAGTTTACAGTCTAACCAGACACCTAGGTATTTGTAGTTGTCCACATATTCTAAGTCAGAGCCGTCCAAAGTAGTGATGTTGGACAGGCGGGCAGGAGCAGGCAGCGATCGGTTGAAGAGCATGCATTTGGTTTTACTTGTATTTAAGAGCAGTTGGAGGCCACGGAAGGAGAGTTGTATGGCATTGAAGCTCGCCTGGAGGGTTGTTAACACAGTGTCAAAAGAAGGGCCAGAAGTATACAGAATAGTGTCGTCTGCGTAGAGGTGGATCAGAGAATCACCAGCAGCAAGAGCGACATCATTGATGTAAACAGAGAAGAGAGTCGGTCCAAGAATTGAACCCTGTGGCACCCCCATAGAGACTGCCAGAGGCCCGGACAACAGACCCTCCGATTTGACACACTGAACTCGATCAGAGAAGTAGTTGGTGAACCAGGCGAGGCAATCATTAGAGAAACCAAGGCTGTCGAGTCTGCCAATGAGGATGTGGTGATTGACAGAGTCAAAAGCCTTGGCCAGGTCAATGAATACGGCTGCACAGTATTGTTTCCTATCGATGGCGGTTACGATATCGTTTATGACCTTGAGCGTGGCTGAGGTGCACCCATGACCAGCTCTGAAACCAGATTGCATAGCGGAGAAGGTGTGGTGGGATTCGAAATGGTCGGTAATCTGTTTGTTGACTTGGCTTTCGAAGACCTTAGAAAGGCAGGGTAGGATAGATATAGGTCTGTAGCAGTTAGGGTCAAGGGTGTCCCCCCCTTTGAAGAGGGGGATAACCGCAGCTGCTTTCCAATCTTTGGGGATCTCAGACGACACGAAAGAGAGGTTGAAGAGGCTAGTAATAGGGGTGGCAACAATTTCAGCAGATAGTTTTAGAAAGAAAGGGTCCAGATTATCTAGCCCGGCTGATTTGTAAGGGTCCAGATTTTGCAGCTCATTTAGAACATCAGCTGACTGTATTTGGGAGAAAGAGAAATGGGGAAGGCTTGGGCGAGTAGCAGAGGGGAGGGCAGTGCTGTTGTCCGGGGTAGGGGTAGCCAGGTGGAAAGCATGGCCAGCTGTAGAAAAATGCTTATTGAAATTCTCAATTATAGTGGATTTGTCGGTGGTGACAGTGTTTCCTATCTTCAGAGCGGTTGGAAGCTGGGAGGAGGTGTTCTTATTCTCCATGGACTTTACGGTGTCCCAGAACTTTTTTGAATTTGTGTTGCAGGAAGCAAATTTCTGCTTGAAAAAGCTAGCCTTGGCTGTTCTAACTGCCTGTGTATATTGGTTTCTGGCTTCCCTGAAAAGTTGCATATCACGGGGGCTGTTCGATGCTAATGCAGAACGCCATAGGATGTTTTTCTGTTGGTTAAGGGCAGTCAGGTCAGGAGAGAACCAAGGGCTATATCTGTTCCTGGTTCTAAATTTCTTGAATGGGGCATGCTTATTCAAGATGGTGAGGAAGGCATTTTAAAAAAATGACCAGGCATCCTCTACTGACGGGATGAGATCAATATCCTTCCAGGATACCCCGGCCAGGTCGATTAGAAAGGCCTGCTCGCTGAAGTGTTTCAGGGAGCGTTTGACAGTGATGAGTGGAGGTCGTTTGACCGCTGACCCATTACGGATGCAGGCAATGAGGCAGTGATCGCTGAGATCTTGGTTGAAAACAGCAGAGGTGTATTTGGAGGGCAAGTTTGTTAGGATGATATCTATGAGGGTACCCGTGTTTACGGAATTGGGGTGGTACCTGGTAGGTTCATTGATAATTTGTGTGAGATTGAGGGCATCAAGCTTAGATTGTAGGGTGGCTGGGGTGTTGAGCATGTTCAAATTTAGGTCGCCTAGCAGCACGAGCTCTGAAGATAGATGGGGGGCAATCAGTTCACATATAGTGTCCAGAGCACAGCTGGGGGCAGAGGGTGGTCTATAGCAGGCGGCAACGGTGAGAGACTTGTTTTTAGAGAGGTGGATTTTTAAAAGTAGAAGTTCAAATTGTTTGGGAACAGACCTGGATAGTATAACAGAACTCTGCAGGCAGTCTTTGCAGTAGATTGCAACACCGCCCCCTTTGGCCGTTCTATCTTGTCTGAAAATCTTGTAATTGGGGATGAAAATGTCTGAATTTTTGGTGGTCTTTCTAAGCCAGGATTCAGACACGGCTAAAACATCCGGGTTGGCAGAGTGTGCTAAAGCAGTGAACAAAACAAACTTAGGGAGGAGGCTTCTAATGTTAACATGCATGAAGCCAAGGCTATTACGGTTACAGAAGTCATCAAAAGAGAGCGCCTGGGGAATAGGAGTGGAGCCAGGTACTGCAGGGCCTGGATTCACCTCTACATCACCAGAGGAACAGAGGAGGAGTAGGATAAGGGTACGGCTAAAAGCTATGAGAATTGGTCGCCTAGAGCTACTAGAGCAGAGAGTAAAAGGAAGTTTCTGGGGGCGATAAAATAGTTTAAAGGAATAATGTACAGACAAAGGTATGGTAGGATGTGAATACAGTGGAGGTAAACCTAGGTATTGAGTGATGATGAGAGAGATATTGTCTCTAGAAACATCATTGAAACCAGGTGATGTCATCGTATATGTGGGTGGTGGAACTGAGAGGTTGGATATGGTATAGAGAGCAGGGCTAGAATCTCTACAGTAAAATAAGCCAATAAACACTAACCAGAACAGCAATGGACAAGGCATATTTACATTAAGGAGAGGCATGCTAATCGAGTGATCAATAAGGGTCCAGTGAGTAGAGGTTGGTTGGGGTCGTGGCGATCCAGACAGCTGGCCGGGTATATGGCTATCGGTAGCAGCATAGGATGGAGGTCTGTTTGTAGATACCTCGTGCGTTTCCGTCGGTAGGTTAGTGGGGTTCCGTGTAGTGGGGTTCCGTGTGGTAGAGGGGATCAATCCAAATTGGCAAAATAGATATAGTGACCCAAGGAAAAAAAATAAATAAAATAAATAATAATAATAATAATAGTTGTCCGATAAACTTGTTCAGATAGCAGCCGATAAGACAGCTAACGATTAGCGGGCCTCAGATGAGCGTTCAGGTAACGTCGGGACGGAGGTGCCAGTTGGATAAATCCCTCGGGCAGATAACGTCGGCAGTCAGTCGCGGCAGTCAGTCGTGAAGGCCCGGTGGGGTTCCGTATCTGCAGCAGCAACAAAAGAAACGGGTCCGGATGGTGATGGAACTCCTCAGTTGGCTAGCTCGAGAATGATTTGAGTTTGCTCCGGGGTCGACGTAAGCCAATAGTCACACGGTTTGCAGCTAGCTAGCTGCGAAATCAAGGTGCAAGTGTCCAGAGCCTGCGGCTGGAATCCGGGGAAACTGAGAGAAAAAAAGTCCCGGAATGCTCCGGTCCGAGTCGCGTTGCACAAAAGTGCCGGTAGATTATCGAGCTAAAGGAATAGCTGATGACCACTAAACGTGGGCAGCTGAAACACCAACGCTAGCCAGCAAACCGGCTAATTTCGGGGCAGCTACAGATTAGCTTCTGGCTAGCTATCGGAGTAGCTTCTGGTTAGCTTTCAGGCTAGCTTCTGAATTAGCCCCTGGCTAGCTTCCACGATGGATTTTCAGATTGAGGTAAATAATACTTTTTGTAATTGGTGAAGCGGGTTGCAGGAAAGCTTTTGCAGGAAAGCTTTTGTAGTTGAGTTCTTGGATAATAAAATAAATAAAAGATATGCGAAGAAAGGTGTAAATATATATATATACAGGACACGACAATACGGAACAGAAAAAGACGTCTGAACTGCTAAGCCACCTTGGACGAAGACGCATTGTCTTCATGGTCGGGAATTGAGGAAGTATCACCAAGGAAATGTTGGTTGAAAATTCTCTGTCCAATGCATTACACTAAGTAACAATCAGCCAGCTGGAACAGTAGTAATGGTCTGTTTTATAAGCTACACTAAACCAACATCCCTCCCTCCATCATCTCTCTCTCTCAGGCTGTTCCTGCAGAACTTCTCTGCCGGCGCCAGAGTACTCACAGACAAAGCGACCAAGGTTTTCCTGGTAGCTGGGGACGAGGATGGTGATGGCAAGATTGGAGTTGACGGTAAGAGAACTTTAACCCAGCTCATCATGGTTGAGGGACACTGCAGGGATGATATGTTGGTGTACTGGTAACAAATAAATTGGACATATAGCTAGGACCCAGAGTTTTTACTGACCACATGACGTTAACAAGGAAAAACAACACTAGAGGAGATTTGCTACATTGACTGCCTTGTGTGTATAAGAGCAAGAGGTTTCTGTCTTTTTTTCAGTATTACTGCAGCAGGTGGACACTGATTTTCTGATTCGTTGACTGCATCGTATTATTCAAACATGAACTATAAGGTCAATATTCTTGGTTGAGCATATTTTGCACAATACTAATGATAATTTTACTCTATCCACTTTTCACAGAGTTTCTTGCACTTGTAAAGGCATAATTGTCCATTGACCAAGATCCACCGCTTTTCACGGAACCAGAACTCCTAGCAAGAATCACTAACTTTCAGCTACATTTATATTTTAATTTATCAACTGCCTGCTGACTATATTTCTCAACATGGAGCACAATGTCCTTATAGTGTATTGTTAATGTTATTTGGATGTGTCATAATGATCTGAAAATGGCTTGTGCAAATTGTACAATCGTATCTACACTTTCGAGGAATAGTGAAAACCCAGTAATAAATACTATTTTGGTGTAAACATTGTCTTTCCAGCTTAGCCTCTTGATGCTTTGGAAACCAATGTGGTGAGAAATAAGGCTGAGTTCCAGATTTATACTGTATGTGCTGTCTTGTGAACTCCTATGTCACTATCACACCAAGACAGTACAAACAGATCTGGGACTCAGGGTTTTGGGGAACATTTGAGGAGATTTCAAATGTATCCTGTGTGTTTATCTATGAGGTCATTGCTAGTGTGAGGGGTTACGAGGGGAGAGAGAGACATGCACCTGTTTTGATAATGCCCAGATCGGAGAGTGGAGTCCTGTAGGATTTGGACCAGGTCCTGGCATGCTTCTAGTGTGGGGGAAGTCCTTGGGCCTCACTGGTATACTTCCTAAGGGATTTGCAGGGTATATATTTCACATTACTCTGATAGAGCCTTGCAGGTCTGCCCGCCTGCTGCCCCCTCATGGATTCTCCCTCTCTGGGTGCCACTTCCTCTTTGGTGAACGGGACAAAGTGCTGGAGAAAACTGACACTGCAACAGAATGGCCAAGAATAGCCTTGTGTCATTATGTTGAGTCAGCGGGACATTTTAAATACATGTTAAATACAGTGTAACCAGTGTGTGGGGTTCCCTTATAAATACTTAAGGAGATGGTGGTATTTTCAGTCATGTCAGATTGTGTTTATCTGCATAATCTGTGAAAACTTGTGGCACATCTTGCAATGTATTTGTAGGTTGTTTATTTTACATATACTTCAAAGTTACTTACAGTAAATCATTGAAAGTAGCTAACTAACAATTGTCCTATTATAGCTTATCTGAGATAATTAATTCCATATCCTCTCATTTAACAGTCAAAACATGTACACAGACTGTGTTCAGCCAATCAGTGTATCACTGACCCCATTAGTGCAACATAGTAACTACCCAACTAAGAAATGTATCCGTAATACAACACGCAACACTTTTGCGACATAAGCGTGCCGCAATCAATTCATTTTCCAGACAGAAAAATAGGTGTAGTGATAGTTTATTTCCGCCCCCACCTCCAGTCAGAGATAGGACAGTGATGCCACCTGCAGAAAAAAACACAATGTTCGCTATAAACTTTAACATACATTTGCTGTAAAATTGCGTAATGAACAATTAAACATTATGGTGGAATGGTGCATTGCTTTCTATCCAATAGCCAAACCATGTGAAAGTAATAAACAGTATGTCGACGTTTGTTTTGGGTCATATTTTCCTTTATTTTCCAAGTACTCTGAGCGATATAAAGGGTAACAAAAAGATACAAATGCAAAGGACTTGAGCGTGCAGTATAGGCTAGACATTAAGTATAGTACAACTTACTGTAGGCTACTCCACATGATCGCATTACCTTTATAGGCTTACAGAAGCGGCAGACACTTTTTGGCTATGTACATTAGTCCGGGATACACCAATGAATGTGGAAGATTATTGGGATCATACGTAAATTTGCTTTCACGAGACATTGCATGATAAAATCTTAGGCAATCATAAGAATGTTGCAAGTAAATTGCTCTCATGTAAAATATAAAAAGTTTAGTGTAGCCTCATATCTTATAATATGAAAATATAAAATCATAAAAGCATCATATTGTCTCTAAACCAACGCGGTTTACGCACATCCAATATTTCACCTTAATGCAATGAATGACTGGAATCTCTTACAAAGACATTCAGAGTAACACAAAATCGTTTTAAACAGACCTCTCAAGTCCAGCATATTACACGAAGACTACAACCCTCCTTAGAAACCTCACCAATGACCGCGTTGATATCCATAGGCTAAACGAACCTCTCAATATAAACGGTCGGAATCTTTTTAGCAACCGTCGATTCCATCCCTATCACTCAGCAGAACATATTCTTAGCAATGGGGGATATTATGGACTTTTTTCAAACGCACCTTTTAAGCATCTTCATTTAAGAAACTTAAAATAGATCGGATCTCTTGCCAGTGGACCACCCCCCCACCCCCTCCGGTGTCGGTTACATTATGCCTCGAATTTCGGTTGAGTGAAAGTATATAAGGTCAGCAGTATCGATGGGAACATCACTCGCTGCAGTCGCCTGAAGTCTTCTCTTTCAACCGTTCGCCAAAGACGTCCAGAGGTGAGTTTCAGTGCGGTGCGAAGGAAGTACAGGAACCCAGGATCCAGAAAATTGCAACAGCATCCAGGCTTTTGCTGTACATTTTATCATATGCGCACTTTACAATTTACGTGGGACTGCAAGCCGTTGTGTCATCCAAAACACCCAAAGGCTGAGATTTTGTTTCTGTATTTTTTGGCTTTATATGGACGCACCCCGGAGCGGGATGGATTTGGACAATTGCAAATCAGTTACTCAGATGGAACGTTTGGAATGCAACATCAACATCTTTATCAAATACCCACATGTGCAGTGGGCTGCCTTAACTATCAGGGCTTTCCTTTTGGGAACCACTAAAAACGTTTCAATTGGATTTGATATGAATTCCCAAATTACACCCATTGGTTGAGACAGACACATTTAAGGGCAGCTTGACACATTTGATTTGATCTGTCTCATTGCGTTATAATCACACGGATGGTGAAAGGGGCTCTGCTATTATCAAAAGACCACCAGCCAAATGCTGGTAAACAGTGGCTGGTCGGTTTGAAATATTTGTTTGACATCCTGCGTAATGAAGTGGATTATCTATTTGAAATGAAATAAGATGGGTTGAGTCGTGCTGAAATTTTGTTTGGTAGAAAGTCTGAGTGTTTGGTGATTTGTTAATATTTGTAATCATTATTTTTGTGCCCTGGTATTGCACAATATAATCATAGTTTAGTACTTACCTGGTAATAACCTCTCAAAACATGTTGTAGATTAAATGCAATGCTCAATACCGAACGTTGCATGCTAAATCAAAGTTGTATTAAAGTAACAATTTCTCCCTTTTTTCAACATTCAGCTCAAAATGGCCTGTGCCCATCTGTGCAAGGAGGCTGACATCAAAACCGCATTGGAAGCGTGCAAAGGTAGGCCCTAGTTTGTTTACTTCCCCCTCCACCTAAAAAGCCCTTTCAACCCAATTATGTTGTATGATAAATGTGAAATTAGCAATATGAACACACGATTACCTCTCTAGACTGTAGTTGCATTGTGTGTTACTCGCAGGTTACACATTAGGCATATATCCTTCATATTTGCGTTACAGCCGCCGACTCCTTCAACTTCAAGACCTTCTTCCATACGATTGGCTTTGCCTCGAAGTCCGCCGACGACGTCAAGAAGGCTTTCAAGGTCATTGACCAGGATGCAAGTGGCTTTATTGAGGTGGAGGAGCTGAAGTAAGAGCCATGCACCATTACAGTACAAATAACAGACAATTGATTAAATCAATGCAGGAGACTGTCCACTTTACCCAATTGTATCGGTGCGCATGCATTCTAAAAGGCAGTGCGCATTGGTGCATTGGTCTGCATACATTCAAATGAAACTAAACTAATATTTGTTTCTCTTTCTCTAGGCTGTTCCTTCAGAACTTTTGCCCCAAGGCCAGGGTACTTACCGATGCAGAGACAAAGGCTTTCCTCAAGGCTGGTGATGCCGATGGTGATGGCATGATTGGAATTGATGGTACGAAACATAGCATACATGGGATAATCAATGCGTAAACCAATGTCACTTGCATACAGTGGTGTAAAGTACTTAAGTAAAACAACTTTAAAGTACTACTAAGTAGTTTTTTGGGGGTATCTGTACTTTACTTTACTATTTATATTTTTGACAACTTTTACTTTTACTTCACTACATTCCTAAAGAAAATAATGTACTTTTTACTCCATACATTTTCCCTGACACCCAAAATAACTTGTTACATGTTGAGTGCTTAGCAGGACAGGACAATTGTCCAATTTACACACTTATCAAGAGAATACATGGTCATCACTACGGCCTCTGATCTGGCAGACTCACTAAACACAAATTCATATTTTGTAAAATTGATGTCTGAGTGTTGGAGTGTACCCCTGGCTGTCTGTACATTTTAAATACAAGAACATGGTACCATCTGCTTTGCTTAATATAAGGAATTTGAAATGATTTATACTTTTACTTTTGGTACTTAAGTATATTTTACAAATTCCATTTACTTTTGATATTTAAGTATATTTAGAACCAAATACTTTTAGACTTTCACTCAAGTAGTATTTTACTGGGTGACTTTCACTTTTACTTGAGTAACTTTCTATTAAGGTATCTGTACTTTTACTCAAGTATGACAATTGGGTACTTTTTCCACCACTGCTTGAATATTAATAATGATGTTTATGATCTGGTGTCAATCTATATTTTAGGCCTAAGATATGAAAGTAAATTAATGTTATAAGACACTGGAAAGGGTTAATGTTTGTATCTTTCTTTTGCAGAGTTCGCTGTATTGGTTAAGCAGTAAAGAGCAACTGACCAAGAACTCACCTGAAGGAACAATATTGCCCAAGACCTCCCCATTTCATCTGAATATAAATACTTTTTATACATTTGCTTGCAAGAAGTTTCCTCCTGTGCGGCACACTGTCCAAAATGATGATTGTGAATGTAGCGCAGATGTGTTCATGTCTTATATGAATTTTGCTTACTGTAAAATCTATGATGCACTTTTCAGGAAAGGACGATAAAAAATAATCAATATTCTTTTGGAATAAAAGGTCTTTGTATTATTTCCTATTTAATTAATCAAATGTGTTTATCTGAGTTCAGATGCCATTAGTTTAACTTCACACCCATAAAAGGAACCGGTTTATATGAACTGTAATTGAGAAAACGCCTGCCATTTTATTCGCTATAAATTATACATAATAATTCATAACACATAGTCTATTTGTCATGTTTTGCTGATAAAAAAAACACGATGTTCATTGTGCAAGTACAAGTTTACGCACAAAGGCGCTCAGGCACACACAAACCGAGGTGTGAGAGAGAGAGAGAAAGAGAGCGAGAGAAAGACAGAGAGAGAGAAGGACAATAAAAGTCAATCAAATAAATAACAGCATGGTGAAGCACCAATTTAGTTTTTCCGCCCTCATATGAAAATAGGTAACATAAATGTTCTACTTAAACAATAGATTCATCTATAATTTACATCCTATCCTAGACTAGAGACAAGGATTCGAGGTTCAAGTGATTCCAATTATGTTTGATACAGAACTGTAGAGCAGTGGTTCCCAACCAGGGGTACTAGGACCCCTGGGGGTACTTGGCCTATCTACAGGGGGTACTTGAGAAGACTCATCAGACCATAGGCCTACTGGTAAAATGCACATGAGGGGGTACTCCAGGGGTACTACGGGCAGAGCTAAATGCAGTTAGTGGTACATTAACCGAAAAAAGTTAGGAACCATTGCCTTAGAGTCTGCATACATACAGTATATATGGACAAAACACATGCTTCAATATGTTTTATAATGTTTTTAGTCAATCAAATGTATGTATAAAGCCCATCATCAAATGCGTCTCTATGGCTTGATGTGCGGTATTACAGTTGGCCTACTGACATTACTTAGCAGCCCCACATGGGAGTATAGTCCATGCGTTGGCGTTATGAGTCCACTAGATGGTGGCAAACCCAAAGACAGTGAGTCATCTTCCCAGGGCAGCGTTTCCCCTAAATAGAGCCAGAGGTGCGTACTGAGGTGTATTCAGGGTAGTGAAATATAATTTAATTAATATAATAATCATGAAAGCTGATGCGATTCCCTCGATAGGTTACATTTCTATCTGAACGTTAACTGTAATGTTACACTCTCCTGAACAGGTACTGTGATACTGATGGTTTGTCGGGACTGATGATTCATTGAGAACTGTAACATTTTAGCTAAACCTAACCCAACTACGGAAAGAAGTGACTTCGCGTAGGAGGTTAGGAGAACTAACGCAGCAGGTTAGGATAATGAATGCATCAGGTTAGGAGAATGAACGTCATTAAAGGGTGTGGGTTAGGCTTAGCTAAAATGCTACTTGTCAACAACTGTGATCCCCGACGCTACAACTAGATGAAGCTGTACTCCATCTAGCCACAACCGTATAAACCATCAGTCCCGACAAACCATCAGTAGGCATACTATATAACATCAGCCCCTGATGTATGTTTGAAGAGTCACATTAAAACGGAGAACGAACCATGAAACAACATCTCGTGCAACTTTTTAAACCATACACCCACAAAACGGGAACACTAACTGCCATTGACTTAGGCTACTATAACCATGTCAGGCAGAGCTGTCTGATTTAGTCATTGACTTTTGGTATTGGGCATTTGGCGATATAGTTACACTGTCACGAGGAAAAAGCCAGTGCAAACAAACATAAAATAGCGCCAATAACATTGAAATATGATTTAGCACCACCGACAGCGGCTATCGGAACCCCCTGCGACCAGAAGTTTCAGGACCATGTTCAAAATGTCATGTAATCATAATACACTGAAGTCAGAAAATTAATGCAGTTAGCCTATTATCTAGAACTGCATATGATATGTCTACACAATTTGCTATATGATTAAACCCAACAAGTAACACACAACCGTTTCTTCCGTGGCAACGGAGCATCTCTAATCCGTTTCTGTTCGACACCGGATTAGCCAAAACAAATTACGACTATCGCCCTGGGACAATGAGAAGGCTTGCCCCTGCAGCCAACCCATGTCCGTACGTAAACTTGTAAGGAAAATTAGCAAATGTAAATGAATAAATTACCGGCCAGTAACCGTATAGGCGATGAGGTATCAGAATGGCGCATGACATCACCGCCTGTCGGTAAAGCGCACCGCTCGATCCGGTGTCCTCCTGTCTCTCTTTCACATACGACCAGGGACAGGGAGAGCCTATTGAGTTCCCCTCATGCATCTGACGCTGGAGCCCCAAATCCTAGAAAGAGGTTTCGGACATTGGACATGGAGACCTTAGACGCACGATTTCTCGTTCGTGCGCCCAGTCACAAAATCTGATTTGAACGGTCAGGCTGTGAGTGAGCGACCTGCAGGAGTAGTTCTAATGATTTTAATTACAAACCTTGAATCAATGAACTACATTTATATTAAAATGACCATAAAGTGGTCCCAAGGGAAATGTTTTCTCCTCATGCGTACATGTTTGGAGAGTTAGTGGAAACGCAGAATATAGCCTACACACTATCCACACCAACTCTCCCACCAAATATGTACCAGAATAAAACAGCAATATTAAACAGTGAAAATACAAGCCTAATATGTCCTAAAGGATCGGTGATCCAGCCTACTACTACTCCTACTCTTTAAGGGCACGTGCCCACTCGATCATTTCAGCAGTCATGCAATTAATTTGTGCACAAAAAGTACAATACATTCAAATGTAATAACCGTGGGGCTAGAACACTCAGTCTAAAGGTGCATTTTACTTGGAATATTCAGCCTATATATGCATGGTACGTTTAAATAAGGTTCACTTGACCTGTCCTTGAGCGACCTTTACCCACCTACTTTGCACAACACACTAACGCCTGCGGTCTGGGTAGGGCTCGCGCGGTCGCTAGCTGATGCGCTCGACCGCTCCCTGCTTCCGCTGCTGAAGCTGTGGTGGGCAGGTGCCAAGTACTCTAGTCTTTAAATCCCCACGCGCGCGCCGTGGTTCTTCACTGAATTGAACTGCTTGCAAGCTGGAGCTGGTCTATGATTGTTGTCTGCCTCCGGCTATAGGGGATATTTAGCGATATCCCTACCTCAAAGGGTGTCATATTTCTGGTTGAGTGGTGCCACTTGTTATTAAACACGCCGAGGGAATTGTCAAGGCTAAATGTCAGACTTTGTTTTAAAACGTTAATGATGAGAATCATAACAGGATATGAATTTGATAAATAATTAGTTTTATGCAGATTTTGTATTTAAAAGGACACAAATCAGATGCCATCTCTATCACGGATGCCATCCTATGCAGTGCACTCTCTCCCTAACACTAACACATGCACATCTTTACAGTGAGAAGTGAGCCCACATGCAGGTTGTACACCTTCAACTTTCCCCTTGTCCAATGATGAATAATAGCTGTTCTCCACAGTCCAGAAGCAGGGGATCCTCCAAGGGATAGGGTTAATGCACTCTCTGCATACCTCTCCGTTCACTTCCACATACACTGACATTGTTTCAGGGTTGTCCTCTGAAGGTATAGGCATTCTGCCAATGGTCACATTTTACAGGCTGCCCAAATGCAGTATTTAATTTCACTGCTTCAATAACACTGTGAAGAATTGCAAAGATAAGCATTGTTCTAAATGGATCACTCTGTTAGATCTCCTATCGCTATGGGTCGCCAGCAGCTACAGTGATGATACTGAAGAAGTGTGACCATTTATATCTGAGGGATGGCCTGGATGACCTCAATAGAAAAGATGCAATCTCTCTCTCGCTCTCTCTCTCTCCATTTCCCAAAACTCTTTTCCAACACAGATGCCATAGGCAAATGTGTGTGTATGTGAGTTTATGCGTGCGTGCGTGCATGTGTGTATGGACCCTAATTGACATTAAATCATCATGCAGAATCAAGTGGGACATTGAAAAACAGGGTGACCTTGTGTCCTTTAATCAGAACGCTGGACAGTTCCATGATAGTTCAATATTTACCCCTGTCCGGCCTATAGTGTGAGAGAAGGTTAAATAAATTGTCATGATGACATTTCGTGATAGACAACCCCTGTTGTGTGTGTGTATCTGTTGAGTTTAGTATTATTAGATTTGGAGGGGATAATCTAACCCCATCTGGTGGGTCCAACAGAGTAGCAGGGAATGAAAAATTTGGTCTGTTTAAGTCCAAATGAGGGCACATTTTTTGACAGATTTGCAGGGGATTTGGACCAGAGGGTTCATTCTCAGGGGGCTGTGGGCTACTATACCACACAATGGCCACACTGTATCCCTCCACAACGATTTCAACATCCAATATCCACATACCCAGTTATACACTTTATAATTGAATCTGGTTTATTGGAACTTGACTTCTCTCTGAATGCAGTTTGCTTTCTTACTGAATGACCCTTTTCACTGAGGACAATATACTGTATGTGTGACACAAATACCAGCTCTGGGACTGTTTGTAGAGGGAGAGAGAGCGAGAGAGAGAGGGGGGATATATATATATATAGAGAGAGAGATAGAGAGAGAGAGAGAGAGAGAGAGAGGGGGGAGAGAGAGAGACAGACAGACAGAGATTAGCCTTGTTTACACCTTGCGCTAACATGTGAGTTTCGTGATCTGATCAATATGATCCAATAACTATCTGATCAAAGTTTGTCGCGTCTACACATTTTATTAAAATGTGTCTCTTATCCCTTCTTCCTTACGCAGCGTACCCTCCACTGTGTTTGCATTGTGAACAGACTAGCTGGTGCCTCCCTGTTTGGAAATTATTTGACAGATATTCTTTCAAAATAATATGGATTTATTTACTGATGCAATATGTCAATGGTGCTACCTGTCAAGGATTTTAGAGGCCAGTACAATGCTGAATTAAATTATTTGACCATGTAGATCTGTTTATACTTGATTGATATCCAGACCCTGTCTTTTAATCATCCTGTGTAAAAATGTGGGCAAAATCGGAATGTGGACAAGATCAGGACAAAGGGCGCATGTTGGCACCAGGTATAAACAGGGCTAGAGAGACTGCACATTTTTGTACCATAGTACTGTATTATAATTCGAGAAGGGAAGGAGAGGGGGAGGAGGACTGGGTTAGGTGTGGGTGGGAGGAGGGGATATAGAATAATGCACTGATGTCTTAATTTGCCATTTACAAGGGCGTTACTGATGTTCACAGTAGTCAGTCTCCTGCCCATGGGCGTTATAAAGGGTAAAGGTTAATTAGTTAGGGAAGAAATTTGATCAGGGGCGGGCAGTTAAAATTTGATACTCAGACAGGTAATTCAAGCATTCCCTATTGTCACCTCAATCAGACCTATATAAATCGTCTCTGACCGACACCAGTCACCGCACAGCCTTACTCGTCTCTTTTGGATCAACGACCGGGCAAGAACCTCAACGCGGTAAGTTGACTTTGCGCTCTGAACTTAACTCAGAGGAGTCATTCTCTGCCACTTTGAGGGATATAGACTTTTGTCTTTTTTTATCATTTGCTTCGTTTGTGTTTATAATTAGAAGTTTACTTGGCTTTAATGTTTAGACAAAGGATGCGGTAACAGCGTATTAGACAAAGTTGTGCAATATTTTCTTTTAAGGAAGTATCTAATTCATTCTTTGCTATCGGTTTTAGCAAATACTTTTACAGGGTTTCAGTATATTGATTCCGACCAAGATGAGTCTGAGGGCAGACTAAAGATAATTTGCCAGTAGTGGTATTTGGAGTAGGCCTACCTAGCTCAGATCAAGCAATGGGCTCAGGGAAATTACTGAGAAATTATGTCAACACAACTGTTATGTGCATGAGCTGAATCAATAGACCTTAGGCTATATGCGTGTCACAATTATTGGCTATGTTTTATAGGCCTCTGAAACTGTGCTTAAAATATGCTATCTAAATAATTATAATATTCTGCACCAGTCAAACCAACGCCTTGTCTTCAAAGAAGAAGCATGCATTGCTGTTTAGCCTACCTGACTAAATGTGTTAATAATTCACCACTTTTGTTCATTCGACAGGATTAAAATGTCGCTCTCATCTATCCTTTCCGCTGATGCCATAGACGCTGCTATGAAGGACTGCCAAGGTATCATCTTCCACTCATATCATTATTGCTTTCTTCATTAGATTCCTTCACCGCATTAGTGGTAGCCTAGGCTATGGGCAGATTCACTATACTAAACCAAGTAAAATAAGGTAGTCCATTGTTGATGTCAAACAAAAAACAGAAGTATAGGATCAAAATGAGGCCTATTTTAGAGAAAACGCATTTAGGCTACGTAGACTCACACGAAAACCTGCAAAAGCATTTAGGACAGAATAGATAGCAGTTGTCTCTGTCCGTTTTTTTTGTCCCTAAATGTATCAGGAGGAATTATAATGCAAACAATTATCTTAATTTAAATGGAGTTTTTGAATAAATCAAAATGTGATGTGCCTATGAGTGAACTAGACTAAACAGATGAGTTGGTTATTTGAATCAGCTGCAACATGGTCTCAGAGCATTTCATATTATTCTGTGTGTAAATCTGAGACTCCATTTAGAGTGATGTGTTACGTTTCGTTTTGTATGCATTCATTTGTGGATGTCCATCAACTATTTCATATGATATGTAACTAATTGCAATTCATGTTATATGTTACGAATTTGCAAAACGTGCATTATGTTACGAACTTGCAAAATGTACAATATGTTATGAATTCGCAAAACATATGATATGTAATGAATTCTGGCTAGGTGGATAGGTGGCTAAAAGGGTAAAGGTTAGGGTTGGTGTCCGCGTTCTTCCACAAGCTCTACCGCCACTTCCTACCCCCACTTCCTCGTTAACGACCTGTACCAGAGCTAAGGCCGAACACGCCTGTTAATGTTTTCTCATGTCATCCTTTCCCCATCAGCACCGGACTCCTTCAACTGCAAGAAGTTCTTCCAGCAGTGTGGCTTGACCAAAAAGAGTCCCGCGGAGGTGAAGAAAGTCTTCGGGATCCTGGACAACGACGCCAGCGGCTTCATTGAGGAGGAGGAACTCAAGTGAGTTGGTTACAATTGTTGGACTTTTAGTTAGTGATAAACTACAATCTTTGTGTTTTTTTCTACTACAATATTTAGGCCTAAAGAAAATAGCCTATATATTGTTCTTGATGCCGCAAAGGCCTAAATCAAAATGTATCCTCTGTAGGCACTAAACGTGTTAGGCTACCTGTCATTTTGCACAGGTTAGTGTTTTTTGCCACGAATCTTGTTCTGGAGACAGCTCTGCAGTGGTCACTAGCTTGCACAGCCACAAAGTCATAAAATCGGATTTTAAACCAAACTCTAACCTTTACCCTACCACACTGCTAACCCTAATGCCTAACCCTAACCTTAAATCAAGACAAAAATCAATTTCTTTTTCTTTTTCTTTATTATTATTATTTTTTACCCCTTTTTCTCCCCAATTTCGTCATATTCAATTGGTAGTTAAAGTCTTGTCAGATTGCTGCAACTCCTGTACGGACTCGGGAGAGGCAAAGGTCAAGAGCTGTGCGTCCTCCGAAACACAACCCTGTCAAGCCACACTGCTTGTTGACACATTGCTCGCTTAACCCGGAGCCAGCCACACCAATGTGTTGGAGGAAACACCGTACAGCTGGCGACCGTGCATGCACCCGGCCCACCACAGGAGTCGCTAGAGCGAGATGGGACAAGGACATTCCGGCCGGCCAAACCTTCCCCTAACCGGATGACGCTGGGCCAATTGTGCGTCGCCCTCATGGGTCTCCCGGTTGCGACACAGCCCGGTATCGATCCAGGATCTGTAGTAATGCAGCTAGCACTGCGATGCAGTGCCTTAGACCGCTGCGCCACTTGGGAGGCCCTAAAAGCAAATATTTGTTTTTATGCATTTTTACAATATAGACAATTTTGACTTTGCAGCTGGCCCATCTAGCGGAAATTGCTCAGTTCTGCCTCAAGGACTTATCCCAATAAACGTCAACCTAACTTTGCTCGAAAGTAGGCTACTTCTTGAAGATAGGCTTTGTGAACTAGCACATCTTTACTAGTGCGCCCCCATCAAGAGATGGTCAATTGTCATTATTTTGTTCATTCATGAGTCCTGGGGGTCATAGGTCATAGCCTTTTGCACTGTAATGATGGCATATTAAGCCTGCTTTCAGTAAGCATGTCCTCTACAACTCCTAAAGTTGTTTTACTTGTTCTTTTTTCCAGGACAGATCCTTGAGTTAAAATCCTCTTTTAAAAGGGTGACCACCATAGTCTGTCTAAGATATATGGATAAAACAATATCCATTCGTCCATTCATCATTAATGTCTGATTGGTTTTTCTTTGTTACCCAGACAATACTACTTCCTCAATATCTGAAGGGTTCTGCTACAGAGTTGCCGGTCATGGCAACTGTGTAGAATAGCCCCGTCAAAGTAAGCACGGTATGTTAGTGGTCTCGGTGTGTGTGTGTGCGTCTCAGATTCTTCCTCCAGAGGTTCAACCCCGGGGCCCGTGTCCTGACTGAAAAAGAGACCAAGGCCTTCATGTCTGCTGCTGATGATGACAGCGACGGCATGATTGGAGCAGATGGTGTGTATCTTACACTAGTTTGGTGATGATGATGATGAAAATTATAACGATGGTGATGATCACAATGATGTTGTTGTTGTTGTTGATGATGACGGCGATGAAGAGGTGGATGAGAGTGATGTTTGATTATTTAGATGGAAGTTTGAAGGAGTGATCTCATTCGATACCAAACCAGTTGAGATTATACAGGTCTGAATCTGGTTGCATTATGATAGTAAGCAGATTACAGAATGTTAATTGCCAATGGATAATATAAATACTTTTTACAGTTCTACATTGAACCTCCTCTGTCAATTGCAGTCTCAATTACAATATATAGTGTAGTATCTTGGTAAAATATTCTCAAATGTGCATCCTTGCAATGATTCCTTGAGTTGGTTGAGATGTCACTATGTCCCAAATTCATTCATTGAGTTAGTTGAGATGTCACTATGTCCCAAATTCATTCATTGAGTTAGTTGAGATGTCACTATGTCCCAAATTCATTCATTGAGTTGGTTGAGATGTCACTATGTCCCAAATTCATTCATTGAGTTGGTTGAGATGTCACTATGTCCCAAATTCATTCATTGAGTTAGTTGAGATGTCACTATGTCCCAAACCAAAGAGCCAAACCTAACGTGTCTTTTCTCTCTCATGTTCTGGCTAATTATTTATCTTCCTGTCTTTCCTTTCTCCCCACAGAGTTCCAGGCCATGGTCCTATCCTGAATACCTGTACAACACCCTCCATACCTCTTTCTCCTTGCCCCACTCCAGCGCTAGGATTTATAACTTTAGTTTTCCATCTGTCAATCTATTTGGAAACATTTATTATTTTTTTGCAAGCCTCCGGTTCAGAATACCTACAACTCACCGATTTTTATTTTTGCTTTTTGCATACGTTTTAGACAGGTCATTATATTATTGCCCAAAATGTATCACTTACCAAATTACTGAGAAAATAAAATAATAAAATGCATTCTAAAATCTTCTCCTTGGTTATTGACTTTTTACTCAACTATGAATTGTCCAGAAATAATGCCACACAGTGTTGATATAAAATGCCATACAAAGTGATAACCCTATTGGACAGTGTGCACAGTATTGTACAGTAGTGTGTCCATGTTAGGACCGTCTCGGCAGGAGTTGTTTCAGTCTCAGTGTCTCTTGTTTTGTACAGATGTAATGAAATGCCTTGAGATTGTGAACTTATATAAAATATAATTATTATTTATTATTTTACTTAAGTTCACAGTCTCAAAGCATTTCATTATATCTATACAAAACATAATTTCTGCCTAACAGAAGCTCTTGAAATATAAGATTGAATTGGGTCTCAGTGAGAAAGTGTAACAATAGCCAATGACAGTATAATCACAGGTGGAATTATGGTAGCCTGGTCCCAGATCTATTTGTGCTGTTGCCTACTCCATTTCTGTCCTTGTCAAGCCAAACGGTTTGGCATCACAGTAGGTGACACGGAGCTGGTATGATAACACAAACAGACTGGCGCTAGAATTGGGGGGAATCCTTAGGATGGGTGTTCCCAAGTTAAAATCTCAGTGGGAACATTTTGAAATGTAAATTCACATACTGATTTTAATCTTGCACACAGCAAATCATTCCTCTTGGTAAGCCATCTGAGCATCATGCTTACCTGTGTCGTGTCTGACGGGTCATAAACCTCACCCAACAGGGCAACGTCATGACACCTGTCTAAAACATTTCATTTAGGCTTCTCTTCACCTTATCTAATTCAGCAACAATCAGCAGTGGGTTGATTGACAGACAAGTTGGTATCAGATGTGTGTGTGTGTGTGTGTGTGTGTGTGTGTGTGTGTGTGTGTGTGTGTGTGTGTGTGTGTGTGTGTGTGTGTGTGTGTGTGTGTGTGTGTGTGTGTGTGTGTGTGTGTGTGTGTGTGTGTGTGTGTGTGTGATTAAGGGGGGAAACCTGAGGAGGTGACCTTGATAGACACCTGAGGGTCACCATGGCAGGATCGTGTGACACCTGACCTAAGCTTTGTAATAAAGCTGTCTGACATACTTAGTGTAATATAATGGTATATATGCATTACTCATCTCATATGTATATACTGTATTTTATACCATCTACCGCTTCTTGCCTGTGCCGCTCGGTCATTGCTCATCAATATATTTATATGTATATATTCTTACTCCATCCCTTTACTTAGATTGTGTGTATTAGGTAGTTGTTGTGGAATTGTTAGATTAAATGTTAGATATTGCTGCACAGTTGGAACTAGAAGCACAAGCATTTTGCTACACTCGCAATAACATCTGCTAACCATGTGTATGTGACCAATAAAATGTCATTTGATTTGATTTGATTTGTAGGGCCACAGATAGGAGGGCAATGCACACAGGACCGAATCCTTGAAGGTCCTGTATGTACACAGGATTCACGTCAATCTCCCCCTGACCTCAATACATGATTTGTGTTAAATTGTAAGGATTTGGCCCAAAATTGTATTGACACGGTGTGAGACAGTTCAATTCTATGTTATTGTGTATCATTTGCTTAACAGATACAGTAGGCGTGAGACGCTCTTTGATTAGGTTTGTACCTACAAGTAGTGTTGACACTCAAAGATAAATTATTACTTGTGAGAACTTGTCACTGCTCTGTGCACCTGCATGCATTTAACTTAATCTGTGCATTTAAGAGGCACATTGGATTAGAACTAGTAACCACAAAGAAACAACACCCAGTATGACAGTAAAGCAGACACCCAAATACTGGAGCCTCGCCATTCAATCACACCTTTTTGCTCAGAAACCTAAACATTGAGGCAAGAACCTGGCCATTATAGAGAGCAGCCGTTGACCGAACATAGTTCACACCCTTGTACTGAGACAACCAGAGTACCAGACCATTAGAGACCCAGTGCCAGACACACCGTGGTATTCTGCATGTGGGCTACAACAGACACTGGCTTGGGCACCATGCTTCATCAGACTTCATTCCTGCTGGCAATTTGCCTTGGCATTCCAACCATGCTCCCATTACCTGCTGGGAACCTGCTTTATACGGGGAGTATCTGTTAGATCCTGTGACTGTACATATAACTAATTTGCAGACTCAAGATGTCAAGAAAACATGATTAATGCTTTTTCAGTCCTGTAATTTGCCTGATATATACAAAAGTACAGTATGTGGTAATAATGGATCATTTCTGGTTCTTATCTCAAATACAGTAATATTAAAATAACTGATCATGTTCTGGTAGACTGTAGAATGGCATAAAATAATAATAACAATAACTTGTACAGTAAAATAATAAAGAACCTTCAGGAAAAGAGAGTACTACCACATCTTGTTGTAACACATGCGTTCTCTACCCATCCTATTCCTGACCTGTTCCCAACAGTCTGTCTCTGTGTTCTCTACCCATCCTATTCCTGACCTGTTCTCAACAGTCTGTCTCTGTGTTCTCTACCCATCCTATTCCTGACCTGTTCCCAACAGTCTGTCTCTGTGTTCTCTACCCATCTCATTCCTGACCTGTTCCCAACAGTCTGTCTCTGTGTTCTCTACCCATCCTATTCCTGACCTGTTCCCAACAGTCTGTCTCTGTGTTCTCTACCCATTCTATTCCTGACCTGTTCTCAACAGTCTGTCTCTGTGTTCTCTACCCATCCCATTCCTGACCTGTTCCCAACAGTCTGTCTCTGTGTTCTCTACCCATCCTATTCCTGACCTGTTCCCAACAGTCTGTCTCTGTGTTCTCTACCCATCCTATTCCTGACCTGTTCTCAACAGTCTGTCTCTGTGTTCTCTACCCATCCTATTCCTGACCTGTTCCCAACAGTCTGTCTCTGTGTTCTCTACCCATCCTATTCCTGACCTGTTCCCAACAGTCTGTCTCTGTGTTCTCTACCCATCCTATTCCTGACCTGTTCCCAACAGTCTGTCTCTGTGTTCTCTACCCATCCTATTCCTGACCTGTTCCCAACAGTCTGTCTCTGTGTTCTCTACCCATCCTATTCCTGACCTGTTCTCAACAGTCTGTCTCTGTGTTCTCTACCCATCCCATTCCTGACCTGTTCTCAACAGTCTGTCTCTGTGTTCTCTACCCATCCTATTCCTGACCTGTTCTCAACAGTCTGTCTCTGTGTTCTCTACCCATCCCATTCCTGACCTGTTCTCAACAGTCTGTCTCTGTGTTCTCTACCCATCCCATTCCTGACCTGTTCTCAACAGTCTGTCTCTGTGTTCTCTGCCCATCCCATTCCTGACCTGTTCTCAACAGTCTGTCTCTGTGTTCTCTACCCATCCTATTCCTGACCTGTTCCCAACAGTCTGTCTCTGTGTTCTCTACCCATCCCATTCCTGACCTGTTCTCAACAGTCTGTCTCTGTGTTCTCTACCCATCCTATTCCTGACCTGTTCCCAACAGTCTGTCTCTGTGTTCTCTACCCATCCTATTCCTGACCTGTTCTCAAGAGTCTGTCTCTGTGTTCTCTACCCATCCTATTCCTGACCTGTTCCCAACAGTCTGTCTCTGTGTTCTCTACCCATCCTATTCCTGACCTGTTCTCAACAGTCTGTCTCTGTGTTCTCTACCCATCCTATTCCTGACCTGTTCCCAACAGTCTGTCTCTGTGTTCTCTACCCATCCTATTCCTGACCTGTTCTCAACAGTCTGTCTCTGTGTTCTCTACCCATCCCATTCCTGACCTGTTCCCAACAGTCTGTCTCTGTGTTCTCTACCCATCCTATTCCTGACCTGTTCCCAACAGTCTGTCTCTGTGTTCTCTACCCATCCTATTCCTGACCTGTTCTCAACAGTCTGTCTCTGTGTTCTCTACCCATCCTATTCCTGACCTGTTCCCAACAGTCTGTCTCTGTGTTCTCTACCCATCCTATTCCTGACCTGTTCTCAACAGTCTGTCTCTGTGTTCTCTACCCATCCTATTCCTGACCTGTTCCCAACAGTCTGTCTCTGTGTTCTCTACCCATCCTATTCCTGACCTGTTCCCAACAGTCTGTCTCTGTGTTCTCTACCCATCCTATTCCTGACCTGTTCCCAACAGTCTGTCTCTGTGTTCTCTACCCATCCTATTCATGACCTGTTCTCAACAGTCTGTCTCTGTGTTCTCTACCCATCCCATTCCTGACCTGTTCTCAACAGTCTGTCTCTGTGTTCTCTACCCATCCTATTCCTGACCTGTTCTCAACAGTCTGTCTCTGTGTTCTCTACCCATCCCATTCCTGACCTGTTCTCAACAGTCTGTCTCTGTGTTCTCTACCCATCCCATTCCTGACCTGTTCTCAACAGTCTGTCTCTGTGTTCTCTGCCCATCCCATTCCTGACCTGTTCTCAACAGTCTGTCTCTGTGTTCTCTACCCATCCTATTCCTGACCTGTTCCCAACAGTCTGTCTCTGTGTTCTCTACCCATCCCATTCCTGACCTGTTCTCAACAGTCTGTCTATGTGTTCTCTACCCATCCTATTCCTGACCTGTTCCCAACAGTCTGTCTCTGTGTTCTCTACCCATCCTATTCCTGACCTGTTCTCAACAGTCTGTCTCTGTGTTCTCTACCCATCCTATTCCTGACCTGTTCCCAACAGTCTGTCTCTGTGTTCTCTACCCATCCTATTCCTGACCTGTTCTCAACAGTCTGTCTCTGTGTTCTCTACCCATCCCATTCCTGACCTGTTCTCAACAGTCTGTCTCTGTGTTCTCTACCCATCCCATTCCTAACCTGTTCTCAACAGTCTGTCTCTGTGTTCTCTACCCATCCCATTCCTAACCTGTTCTCAACAGTCTGTCTCTGTGTTCTCTACCCATCCTATTCCTGACCTGTTCCCAACAGTCTGTCTCTGTGTTCTCTACCCATCCCATTCCTGACCTGTTCCCAACAGTCTGTCTCTGTGTTCTCTACCCATCCTATTCCTGACCTGTTCCCAACAGTCTGTCTCTGTGTTCTCTACCCATCCTATTCCTGACCTGTTCTCAACAGTCTGTCTCTGTGTTCTCTACCCATCCCATTCCTGACCTGTTCTCAACAGTCTGTCTCTGTGTTCTCTACCCATCCTATTCCTGACCTGTTCCCAACAGTCTGTCTCTGTGTTCTCTACCCATCCTATTCCTGACCTGTTCTCAACAGTCTGTCTCTGTGTTCTCTACCCATCCTATTCCTGACCTGTTCTCAACAGTCTGTCTCTGTGTTCTCTACCCATCCCATTCCTGACCTGTTCCCAACAGTCTGTCTCTGTGTTCTCTACCCATCCTATTCCTGACCTGTTCCCAACAGTCTGTCTCTGTGTTCTCTACCCATCCTATTCCTGACCTGTTCTCAACAGTCTGTCTCTGTGTTCTCTACCCATCCCATTCCTGACCTGTTCTCAACAGTCTGTCTCTGTGTTCTCTACCCATCCTATTCCTGACCTGTTCCCAACAGTCTGTCTCTGTGTTCTCTACCCATCCTATTCCTGACCTGTTCCCAACAGTCTGTCTCTGTGTTCTCTACCCATCTCATTCCTGACCTGTTCTCAACAGTCTGTCTCTGTGTTCTCTACCCATCCTATTCCTGACCTGTTCCCAACAGTCTGTCTCTGTGTTCTCTACCCATCCTATTCCTGACCTGTTCCCAACAGTCTGTCTCTGTGTTCTCTACCCATCCTATTCCTGACCTGTTCCCAACAGTCTGTCTCTGTCTTCTCTACCCATCCCATTCCTGACCTGTTCCCAACAGTCTGTCTCTGTGTTCTCTACCCATCCTATTCCTGACCTGTTCCCAATTGTCTGTCTCTGTGTTCTCTACCCATCCTATTCCTGACCTGTTCCCAACAGTCTGTCTCTGTGTTCTCTACCTATCCTATTCCTGACCTGTTCCCAACAGTCTGTCTCTGTGTTCTCTACCCATCCTATTCCTGACCTGTTCTCAACAGTCTGTCTCTGTGTTCTCTACCCATCCCATTCCTGACCTGTTCTCAACAGTCTGTCTCTGTGTTCTCTACCCATCCTATTCCTGACCTGTTCCCAACAGTCTGTCTCTGTGTTCTCTACCCATCCTATTCCTGACCTGTTCCCAACAGTCTGTCTCTGTGTTCTCTACCCATCTCATTCCTGACCTGTTCTCAACAGTCTGTCTCTGTGTTCTCTACCCATCCTATTCCTGACCTGTTCTCAACAGTCTGTCTCTGTGTTCTCTACCCATCCTATTCCTGACCTGTTCTCAACAGTCTGTTTTGATTGGCTTCTAAGGACACGGGAGCACCATAACACCAAACCCTACAAACCCACACCTGGCTACTCATTCGCCAGCTGCTGCCCTCTCAAACTGTATTTAATCTCTAATGAAATGATGGGCATGCCACTACACTGTACTGTAATTAGAGTGCAGCAATGGGACCAAGCCAGACATTTCTAGATGTAGGCTAGATTTGACCAGGACGTTACTACTACAACTACAGTACATAAGCCCGATACATGTCAATCAGTCCAAACATCAAATCAAATGAAAAATCGAATCAAATAACATTTTATTTGTCACATGCGGCGAATACAACAGGTGTAGACCTTACAGTGAATTGCTTACTTACAAGCCCTTAACCAACTATGCTTTAAGAAGTTTTAAGAACATTTAAAAAAAAGTAACAAATGATTAAACAGCAGCAGTAGAATAACAATAACGAGGCTATATGCAGGGGGTACAGAGTTAAGGTGCGAGGGTACCGGTTAGTGGAGGTAATTGAGGCAATATGTACATGTAGGTAGAGTTGAAGTGACTATGCATAGATAATACACAGAGAGTAGCAGCAGCATAAAAGAGGGGGCACTTTGAATAGCTGTCCATGAGTCTTATGGCTTGGGGGTAGAAGCTGTTAAGAAGCCTTTTGGACCTAGACTTGGCGCTCTCCGGTACCGCTTGCCATGCGGTAACAGAGAGAACAGTCTATGACATACAGTACATCACTTACAGTAGGACAGTGAGCTGTACTCTTTATTTCAGAGGATCACACCACCTTATCAGAGGGAATCTGCTCTCCAGGACCACAGGAGACGCACACAGAGAAGAAAAGAATGGTGGGCATACATGCGTGCAGTGTGAAAGAAAGAAAGAGAGACAGCAATAGAGTCATCTTCTGTGACTTGCCTTTCAATCTGCGACCCTATACTGTAAGTCCCGGGGAATTGCAGGTCGGGGGGGAGGGGGACAAGGTTGGGGAAGCCAGTGGGTAACACAAGCTGCCGGGTGGGGAACACAATGGAACCGAGTGGTGACCCCTGATGGGTCAGCAGCCATGACTGATAAACAGAAAGGAAATGGAACACAACAGGGTCATGGTCATTAATCACCAAACAGAACAAAACAGTCTGAACCTGTCCAATGGTAAATGCTTCGTTCCCTTTTCCTATGCAAAAATGTTTTCCTTTGCATGCCACAATGAACAGGACCTAGAACTGCTCTGCCTGCTGCATGGGGACAGGGGAACAAGATCATGTGACAGGCAGATGATCCTGGCTCAAGGGCAGAGAGAGAGAGAGAGAGAGAGAGAGAGAGAGAGAGAGAGAGAGAGAGAGAGAGAGAGAGAGAGAGAGAGAGAGAGAGAGAGAGAGATGTGATGGTGAGATAATACTCAGTAGACACAGACAGTGCACATGTGGAGAAAATGTCAGTCAGCAAACACAATCCTTTGCTGATACAAAGGTGGATGGATGTGGCTCACTGAACAATGTTTGTTTGACTTTAGATTCAAAAGCATGACAATAAATATATTTTCTACAATATATTGCGGAGACAAATGACATAAAAGGCTAATCCACACATGTAGTTGGAGCATGTCCTACGCACCTTTAGTTGTATTAACACAGCAATTAGATTATTGTTTGTTCTCAGATAATGTAATTGTGGTTAAATCTAGGGTAATCATTCTTAAATATCTTCAATAAAAGTATAGCCCTCTGTCCTACATTATAGAAGACTGTAGACTCTCTCACTGGCCGAGGCCAAAAATGTTGTTGTTACTCTATGTAAAACACTGAGCTAGGATTCATTCATGTTTTTGTTCCAGGTACACATTTTGGTCAGTAGTCTGTGATTATGACAGGCTAAAGAGGGGTTTTTGTGTCTGTATGTGTGCACACACTGTAAGGACAGATTTAAAGGGATACTTTGGGATTTTGGCATGGTATCTGACTCTGTGGAAGTGGTCATTGGGCCTCATTGCCAAAATCCTGAAGTATCTCTTTAAGTATTCAATACAACGCACCAAAAGGCTAATAGTTTAAAGCCACTTGTAGCATCACTGAGGGGATTTCTGTGAAGATCCAAGCAATATGGTTAACAAAAGGTTATGAACCCTTGAGTTTTATTCATCTTCATTGGCTGTGAAAGATGCTATCAATTCCCGCATAAAAGCACAGACGAACTGAAGCGCTTGAAAACCTCCAAGTTTGAATTGTGTCTGCTGCACATGCAGCTTTTACAGCTGAAATGTTTAATTGGTTCAAGTTACTGACTTGAAGTTACACGTTTCTATGTGCTTCAAGTTAAAGGGGAACTTTAAAGAAAATGTATCATTTGATATTGTGATGCGATCTATATTATTGTAGGGCTATGAGGCACAATATCAAATGATATAATTTCTACCTGAAAGTTGTGAATCTGAAAAGCAACACAACCAAACAGCATTTATCTGTCCGGACCCCTACGATCCATGTGCCTGATTCCCTGTCTAGAGTTAGTAGGTTGAAACTAGAGCCTGCCCTCCAGGGACATTTGACTGGCTTCTCCAATGATGCTGTGAAATGTAGGTTAATGTTGACCAAAAGACAGTGGCCATGTTTGAGAGCATCAAATCCATAATGCATTGTGGGTAAATGGTGACTGACTGATCTACAAATAATAATGACTAGTTATTTATGATGCAATTGTGGATTTGTAGATTAGTTAGTCGGCAGTCACCTGCACTGTCAGCTGCAATGTTGAACAAGCCCCCTGTCAAGGGTTAGTAGGTTGAAACTCAAAGTCTGCCCTCCAGGGAGATGTGTCTGGCTCCTCCAATGATGCTGGGAAAGGTAGGCTAATGTTGTTGACCAAAAGACATTTAGGAGATGAGATAAGTGGGTCTACTGGGAGGACACATATAGTCCCGGGGACTTGACACCATGCATTAGGGCTGGACCTAGGACTGAAGAGGCCTGGTCCGTCTCTGACTCAGCCTATACAGTCCTTGCTTGCCTCACAGGCAACAGTTCAATAATTGATGCCTTCGCTTCATTGTCACCAAAATTTCATACCAAGAAAAGAGTGTCAGGCTCACCTTACTGATTAAGTCTGTCTGAAACTTTAATGTGCACCCCATCCTCTGCCGATTATCATGGCTCAAGGGCAGCGGGAGGGAGAGAGAGAGGCAACTGTGATGGTGAGATAATGCCCAGGACTACGTAGACACAGTGCAAATGTGGAGAAAATGTCAGTCAGCAAACAAGATCCTTTGCTGATACAAAGGTGGATGGATGTGGCTCACTGAACGATGTTTGTTTGACTTAAGATTCAAAATCATGACATGAAATGTTATTTGGACTTTAGTGTATTCAGTTTACACTGGGCCTTTCCTACAATATTTTGCAGAGACAAATTAAAGAAAAGGGTAATCTACACATATCCTACATGTGTTCAGTTGTACAGTATTAAAACAGCAACTAGATTATTGTTTGTTTCTTAGATAACCTAATTTTGGCTAAATCTAGGCCAGGGATGGGCAACTGGCGGCAGCCCCGTTTTTGAAGGCCCTTGGATCACATAGCAGCACTGAGGGGATTTCTGTGAAGATCCAAGAAATATGGTTTATAAAGGGGAATGAAGTCTTGAGTTGTATGTGTATTTATAGGCTGAAAGATGCTTTCAATTCCCCCGTAAAAACAGAGACTGAAACTTTTGAAAACGGCCAAGTTTGAATTGTGTCTTGACTAGCTTCTCCAATGATGCTGTGAAATGTAGGTTAATGTTGACCAAAATACATTTACGAGATGGGATGGGATAAGTTGGTCTACCGAGCACACACAGGCCCTGGACTTGACACAATGCATTAGGCCTGGACGTAGGTCTGAAGAGACTTGGTCCGACTCTGACACAGCCTATACAGTCCTTGCTTGCCTCACAGGCAATGGTTCAATAATTTATGCCTTCGCTTCATTGTCACCAAAAAGGTCATACCTCACCTTACTGATTAAGTCTATCTGAAACTTTAATGCGCACCCCATCCTCCACCGCTGATAACAAATTGATGCAGTGGCTGGTGGGAACAAAACAGGCAATACCCACGGATACCCATGGAGGTGGATGTTCAAGTCCCCCTGCACTGTGCAAGTTCCCTAGTCGCTGTTTACTCAGTCATGGCTGCGCAACATTTAGAAAAACATAGATTTTCTTTGTTCTCTCTTGTTCTCATGCCGTTCCTCTTTGTCTCTATTGGGAACCAATCTAGTCTGTGGAAGTCACCTGATACTTGTCTATACAGGGATGAACGCCATAAAAGTTTTTTTAAAAGCTGGCGTGTTAGAATGACTCAATGGGCTCAGTGAGCTCCGTGTAGGATCCCATGTATACGGACGACAGCACTGGCTCTTTTTTATCACAAGGCTTTAGTCCTGCTTTGTTAACATGTTTGACAGACAGTGAGAAATAGCACCCTCTTTTTCATTGAATGACACACACGTCATGGATCATCCTTTGAGCTACCCATTTTGGCCAGGTCTCGCTTGTGACCTCAATGGTCAAATAGGGTAGTGCTTATATTTGTCCTGCTCACTGCATGTACAAGCAGGTAACCTGTACGGGTGTGAGACATGACATAAAAAATGTTTTTTTTGTTGCATATCCAATTCTCCCTGAGTGGGTTCACGGCCAGTGATCAGCGATCCTGGAGCATTTAGGATTAAGTGCTTTCCTCAAGGGCAGATCAACAGATTTTTCACCTTGTCAGCTCGGGGATTCGAATTAGGAAAATATATTTCACAGCGGTATAGATGGTACAATGATTCTCTACACAATGACTGCTTGTTTTGTCACATAAAATGAAATTAAGAAAACTATTAGAATTTTAGCAACCAGGAAATGGCGGAGCGATTTCTGCATGTTGCACCTTTAATAAATAAAATTCAAAAGTGTTGTACCATTCCTACTCCAGTGGAGGCTGGGGGAGGGGAAAATAAGGGAGCACATCCTCCCAATTTCTCCCTCCACCAGCCTCCACTGGCCAGTGCTATAAAACTTGATCAGTCATCAAGAATAGTGAGAACAGGTGATTGGTTATAATAGGAGGCTAGACTACAGTAAGTAGACTAAAGCCAAATTGCATTAGTGATAATGCATGGTTGTACTGTAGACGAGACTACGCCTCAATCTGAAAGGTGCTGTAAAGGTCCACCCTGACAATGAGTTAATGGTATTGCTGTGCAGAGGAAGACAGGCACTTTGTGGACTTTTCCAAATGAGGGAGCAGCCTCAGATACTGAGAGACAGTCCACTATTTGACTGGTTAGTCGTTAGTTAATGGAGGCCATTTTAGGAGGCCCGTGCTGTCTGGGTTTAACTACAAGAGGTGTTGGCAGACGTGTCCTAACGTGCACCTAATCATTATGGGTGTATAGGTAACAATTTGAGTGTAACAGTTAAGTTTGAGGGTCCGATTACAGGTGGCAGGATGACTCTTTGTAAAGTGTCCACATGCAGGGTGCTACTCAACACGTAGAATCGTCAATGAATGAACAGAAAATGATGGCCGATGTTCTGGTCAGAAGCAATAGGACGAACACCCACAGCATTTAATTGTTTGTTGGTACAGTGTGTTTCGTCATTTAGTCCCCCTGACCCTTCAAGGACATCATAGACTTACTCACTTGCATGTGTCATATGTGGACTAAATATATCCCTTTATATATACTTCTGCAAGAGGTTGCAGAAGGCAAAATTGCAGCAGTTGTCCAACATTGATGATCAACAACAGTATATGTCTGATTAAACCATTTCCTTTTACTATATGTTTGATGAAGGACTGGGACTTAAGTGCTCTATTACAATTAAGGGATTACATTGATTATAAGTGTTGCAAATTCCCTCAAAATGTAGCTCTAGGCATTACGGTGTCCATAGTAGGACATCCTGCTGAGACTGAGGCTGCCCTAATATGGGTACCATACAAGATGATTTTTGATTGAGAGTTCTGTGACTAAACCTCTATCTCCTTATGAGACAGTGAAAGTCAATTTTGAACTCATTTTTACCCAATTCAACCCCTGGTCCCTCTGACAGCGCAACTAGCTCTAGCCTAGCCGAGAAAATCTCAAGCAAAGATGTATCCGTTGTCCACTCTATTTGGTATAGTTTTTTCTCTAGTTTTTCAAGTAATTTCTTCAAGTCTGTGTGACCCAGTAAGAGAATGATACAGTAGTGTTAGTACCTGCTGTGCTGGCTAGGCAGCGAGGAGCCAGTGCCGGTAAGTGTGGGTAGCAGATAGCTAACTGACACATTAGCCTCTAGTTCTACTGGCCTTCTAGCAGATAGCTAACTGACACATTAGCCTCTAGTTCTACTGGCCTTCTAGCAGATAGCTAACTGACACATTAGCCTCTAGTTCTACTGGCCTTCTAGCAGATAGCTAACTGACACATTAGCCTCTAGTTCTACTGGCCTTCTAGCAGATAGCTAACTGACACATTAGCCTCTAGTTCTACTGGCCTTCAAGCAGATAGCTAACTGGCACATTAGCCTCTAGTTCTACTGGCCTTCTAGCAGATAGCTAACTGACACATTAGCCTCTAGTTCTACTGGCCTTCTAGCAGATAGCTAACTGACACATTAGCCTCCAGTTCTACTGGCCTTCTAGCAGATAGCTAACTGACACATTGGCCTCTAGTTCTACTGGGCGTCTAGCAGATAGCTAACTGACACATTAGCCTCTAGTTCTACTGGCCTTCTAGCAGATAGCTAACTGACACATTAGCCTCTAGTTCTACTGGCCTTCTAGTAGACAGCTAACTGACACATTAGCCTCTAGTTCTACTGGCCTTCTAGCAGATAGCTAACTGACACATTAGCCTCTAGTTCTACTGGCCTTCTAGCAGATAGCTAATTGACACATTAAAATCTAGTTCTACTGGGCTTCTAGCAGATAGCTAACTGACACATTAGCCTCTAGTTCTACTGGCCTTCTAGCAGATAGCTAACTGACACATTAGCCTCTAGTTCTATTGGCCTTCAAGCAGATAGCTAACTGACACATTAGCCTCTAGTTCTACTGGCCTTCTAGCAGATAGCTAACTGACACATTAGCCTCTAGTTCTACTGGCTTTCTAGTAGATAGCTAACTGACACATTAGCCTCCAGTTCTACTGGCCGCCTCCTGGGCTCTGTTTCCCTCTCCGCCCTTGTTCCTACATGATTTACAGCGCCCTGTCAGGTTTCACGCTGCTAGTCTCAGGTTCTCGCCCCAGTATAACTAGATCCCACCATTACCTAAGCACATGGGCTCCCTGGTCTCAGTCTCTCTCTCTCCATTTCTCTCTCTCTCTCCTCCAGGAACTCAGCAGCCACGTCAATTATTCAAGCCTAACAAGCTATGGGAACACCAAACTCAATTGTTCATTTTAATTAAATCTCTCTCTTGTTCTTTGCTTTGAGGAAGAAGTGTTAATGCCAACACTCAATAAAAATCTATGAAAATGTTAAACAATGGCTGCACCTCCTGCACAGACTGAGACAACTGAATGTCAACACCCAGATACTCTCCAACTACCACAGATGCCATATAGAGAGTGTGCTGACTGTCTGTTTCCTGGGCTGGTACACTGGGCTGTCAGCAGCCAACAAGGGCATCCTCAGGACTGCAAACCTGGGGTCCAAGCTCTGTGGGCTGCAGTGCAGGGGGCTTCAGGGCCTCTATAATAGACGGGTAAGGTATTTTTGGGGGGTATTTTATTAGGATCCCCATTAGCTGTTGAAAAAGTAGCAGCTACTCTTCCTGGGGTCCACAAGGGACAAGGCCAAACACATCATAGAGGAACCTACACACAATCTTGCCCAATGTTTTGAGATTTTGCCCTGTCACTGTTCAGCAAGAATAGGAGCAAGGCAAGTTTCATTCCGATGGCCATCAGGTTGCTGAACAGTGGGACATAGGACAGATGTAGAATGCTGAACAGTGGGACATAGGACAGATGTAGGATGCTGAACAGTGGGACATAGGAAAGATGTAGGATGCTGAACAGTGGGACGTAGGAAAGATGTAGGATGCTGAACAGTGGGACATAGGACAGATGTAGGATGCTGAACAGTGGGACATAGACAGATGTAGGATGCTGAACAGTGGGACATAGGACAGATGTAGAATGCTGAACAGTGGGACATAGGAAAGATGTAGGATGCTGAACAGTGGGACGTAGGAAAGATGTAGGATGCTGAACAGTGGGACATAGGACAGATGTAGGATGCTTAACAGTGGGACATAGGACAGATGTAGGATGCTGAACAGTGGGACATATGACAGATGTAGAATGCTGAACAGTGGGACATAGGACAGATGTAGGATGCTGAACAGTGGGACATAGGACAGATGTAGAATGCTGAACAGTGGGACATAGGAAAGATGTAGGATGCTGAACAGTGGGACATAGGACAGATGTAGAATGCTGAACAGTCGGACGTAGGAGAGATGTAGGATGCTGAACAGTGGGATATAGGACAGATGTAGAATGCTGAACAGTGGGACGTAGGAAAGATGTAGGATGCTGAACAGTGGGACATAGGACAGATGTAGGATGCTTAACAGTGGGACATAGGACAGATGTAGGATGCTGAACAGTGGGACATAGGACAGATGTAGGATGCTGAACAGTGGGACATAGACAGATGTAGAATGCTGAACAGTGGGACATAGGACAGATGTAGAATGCTGAACAGTGGGACATAGGAAAGATGTAGGATGCTGAACAGTGGGACGTAGGAAAGATGTAGGATGCTGAACAGTGGGACATAGGACAGATGTAGGATGCTTAACAGTGGGACATATGACAGATGTAGGATGCTGAACAGTGGGACATATGACAGATGTAGAATGCTGAACAGTGGGACATAGGACAGATGTAGGATGCTGAACAGTGGGACATGGGACAGATGTAGGCACAATACATGGTCGGACAGTAGACTGCAGAGATAGAATAATTATGTTGTACATTAATTATTATCTTTCCAGTATTTTCTAGTTTGAATGTATTATAGTGTATTGTGTATTGTATGCTGGCTTCACAAAATGAATTTCCATGCATATCGTATGGTATGGTATGTGGGTTGATGATGTCATGATGTACGGTGTAACAGGACTCAGTCCACTAAGACAGAGAGGTCCCTTGACAAGGGAGTGAGGGGAGGAAGGTGGAAGGTGAACCAAACAGGTGTAACATGTTAGAGGAAATGCTGTTGGGTCTAATGCTGTGCCAGCTCTCTCGTCTCTGCTGCTTGCTTTCAGGTCATTCCTGGAGTGGGGGAACGATTGGGTTTCCAAATCTCCTGTTATTGAAATAGTTTATTTACGCAACTTACAGTACATACAGTTAATTCATTAAATAATCGGGACAGTACCTTGTTTTTTGTTAATATGTCTTTTTAAGTATTTTATTTGTTCAAAGGACAGAGACAGTAGAAAGGGAGACAGATTGTTATTTAACCTTCATTTATCCAGGTTAGTCTCATTGAGATAAAAATCTATTTTTCAAGAGAGACCTGGTCCAACCAAGACAGCAGCAGGGGAACAATGTTTTAGACAAATATGTAACAACTGACAGACACACCATATTCATTTTTTTCAATTACAGAATCATGCAAGCGTCATAGACAAAAACAAACTATCATATGTATCCCCACGTCAAGTCCGAATGACAATCACAATCCTCAGTAACGTGAGTCAAACAAACTTTTAAACTCCTCCAAGGAAACAAGCTCCCGGGGTTTCAAAACCACGGAGCTGAGTAGCTAAAACACTTTTTGCCATGAGCCATTCTGGTTTTAGAAGCTGTTAAAAGTAACTAGGAGTGAGACCATAATTGGTATTTAATTTCTGACCTTATCGAAGAAGAACAGAGAGAAAGAGGCAGTTTTCCCAAAATGGCCTTATAGATCATAGTATACCAATGTCTGAGCCTACATAGAGTCAACGAAGACCAGCCAACAGCACTATGGAGATCACAGTGGCGTGTCAGATGCTTTTGGTTGGTAATTAACCTAAGAGCTGCATGATACACGGAATCAAGTGCCTTCAGGGTAGTGTTTGAGGTCTGCATATAAATGACATCACTGTAGTCCAAGACAGACAGGAATGTACACCGTACCAGCTCTTTTCTGGCCTCCAAAGAAAAACAAGCCTAATGCCGGTAATAAAAACCTATTCTCAACATGATTAATGAAGCTCAGCTTCTCACCCACTCAAACTCCCAGATATTTGTACGTCTTGACTTGCTCTATTGCATTTCCTTCCAAGGTAGTAATGGCATGGTTTTCATAGTGTTTAGTATTGGAAAATTATATTTTGTTTTAGAGGAATTCAGAACAAGTTTCAAATCCTACAGATTCTGTTGAATGATGTTAAAAGCTGTTTGAGCTTTTTCAAAACCCAAAGTCAAACTGCTGCCACTTGAATAGAGAACAGTGTCATCCGCACCACAATTTTACATCAACTGTCTCAATATGTCTCCCAATGTTGTTGATCTAGATAATGAACAACAGGGGACTTACAATTGATCCTTGAGTAACACCTGAGTGCAGCTTTATGATGTCAGACTTACAACCATCTGCCTTATTAAACTGGGTTCTATTTGACATGTAGTTCACAAACCACTGTAGAGCATGACCGGTAATCCCAATACACTTCAGTCTCTGCACCAATACAGTATGGTCCACAGTGTCAAACGCCTTTGACAAATCTATTAACATGGCATAATGCAACTTCTTATTCAGAGCACAGTGAATATCATCCAAAACCATACATGTTGTTGTAACAGTGATGTGGCTTGCCCTGAAACCTGATTGCAAACCACTCAAAATATTGTTTTCCTTGAGGTAGTCTTTAAGCTGCTTATTGACTAGGAACTCTGTTACTTTGCCATAACAGACAATTTAGATATGGGCCAATTGTTATTCTATAGAATGGGATGACCTCCTTTCAAAACAGGTAGGACAAAAGCCATCCAATCATCAGCCGAATCAGACCTTCTTGCTTTAGCCCACACAGTATTCCGTTTCCTCATGATTTCAGCTAATTCACCTGAGAACCAAGGGTTGTCTCTGCCCTTAACTATGTATTGTTTGAAAGGGGCATGCTTGTTGCATACATCCTGGAATGCTTTGTGGAAGTAAGAGAAGGCTAATTCAATGGAGGGAGACAGAGGTAGGATTCGTAACCCCGTTGCCAGCGGATATGTGTGGTCCGGCAGCAGCACTACCACAAGACCAGACTCTGGCACGTTGACATTTGCATAGCTACTCAAATATAACCACTCTGGTTTTTTCTATTGGGTTCTGCCACTAGAAACCATCCCACAGCCCTAAATATGTAGTTCCAATGGCTCAGTGGGTAGAGCATGGTGCTGGCAAAACCAGGGTTTGAGTCCCGCATGGGCCACATATACTGAATAAATGTGACATACTGTATACGCACACACACAGACTAGAAACAGTGAAAAAGACAGTCACACATTCAACCTTTACTGTGAACGTGCACATACACAAAAAGTCCCCGTGTGTGTGTGTGTGTGTGTGTGTGTGTGCATCGTATATGTGTCTGTGTGAATGCTGTATGACTGTCAATGTCAACAGTTCTGCAAGTCACATTGGATAAAACAACTGCTAAATGCCTATCGTATTATTACTATGGTAGACAGCTGGACTGAGCAAATACAGTATACAGGAAGACTAACTGGAAAAAGGAAGACAGACAGACACACATTCATCCTTTTGTGTGTACACACCACATACACATGCTTAGAAACTCACACTGTACACCTGTCCTGTCTGCACCTATAAGGTTAACGTTACTGCAACATAGGATTTGGCCCTGCGGTCTCAAGAATAATAAACGCAGACTACCTTGTCATTGAAGACAGGTGATACTGTCCTTTGGTCTCAAATACACACACCTACACACACACACCTCTTATTTTTCTACCTCTATGTTTAGCCTACTGCGAGATACAAATGATACCAAATGAAATAACCAATGGGATGGATGATTCCAGGCTCTTCTGAATTCCACATGTCCAAAAATATATATTCAGCTAGGGCCTAGAGTGTTTCCTGGTCCGGTCACATAGTCAGGGGGACTGGGCTAGTGGGCTCTAATGATGAGAGGTCTAGGAGTCTATCAGAGATGTGCTGCTGTGTCATAGAGATTGAGGACTCATCATGGATTTAAACCGTTTTAGCATGGACATTGCTATTGAGTGCTTCTACCATATTTCCACCATTTTAAAGAAGTCAAAGTAGTTAACTGGGTGGGGCTTCCTATGGGTTGTAGCCTCAATCGAACTGCCCATGCTGTCACAGACACTATAATAGCACAGATATAAAGATGAGTCCTCTATCTATCTCTATGTGGTTTGCTGACGCCTTTCCCTTTCCCTGCTTCTCCAGATGTCTCCCTGGTGGTAGGAGGCCCTCTAGTGGAGGCATGATGGAGTGCAGTAGAACAGTATTTCAGGATTCCTCCTGCGGATCAGTGGTGATTTTAGCATGTAAATCTTGGTGGGGCAAACTAAACATTTTTTTATGCATGCCAGCAAAGACACAACACAACACTAAACAATACATTCATTGCACTATAACGGTGACAAACGGTGCCCACAAACTGTTAGGGCCTACATAAAGCTGTCCCAACAGCAGAGCTTTGTTTTCAGCAGCATGGAGTGAATCCTTACCACTACAACATCAGCAGAGCCTTGTCTGGCAGCGAAACGGTTCATTCAGCCTCATTTATTGCCTTTTTAAAAAACATAGCTGATATGGCTGACTTGCTGAAACAAATGTGGTTTCTACTGACAATTGAGATGTACAAACTATGGCAAAAGGGAACGACGAGAGGATAAGAGGCATTCCGTAATTTCGATTAAGACATTAATGAGTGAACTAGGATGGACGTAGTCAATATAACTATATGTTCAGCACTTTTGAAATTGAAATTTCTCTAAAACAGGCTATAGGCTACATATGCACCATCAAGTCAGAACAGTAGGCTACGTTATGAGGGAGGAAAGAGATCAAATTATTAGGGTGAGGAACATTGTGTACTAACAGCTTACTACACAACATACACTTAGCATTACTTTCTTGGCTACAGTATACATATCTCCCTGGCACATTACATAATTTATGCAGCAGCATACAATACATTGTTGGACCTTGATGTGCTGTGCTCACTTGAATAGGAAGGTGGCGCGGCGGTCCTTCTTGTGGGCTCTAGAAAGAAGCCCGAAATCTCGATTATCCGAGTTCCCAGTTGTCTTGAACTCACAAAAGTCTGAGATTTCCCAGTTCCGAGTTTCCAGTAGTTTTGAACGCAGCAGAAGTCATGCTGGTCAATGTATTCAAACTTTTCTGGCCCATGGCGTTACCCCCTTTTTCGTGATATCCAATTGGCAGTTAAAAGTCTTGTCTCATCGCTGCAACTCCCCTACGGACTCGGCGAAGGTCGAGGGCCAAGCCGCACTGCTTCTCGACACACTGCTCGCTTAACCCTGAAGCCAGCCGCACCAATGTGTCGGAGGAAACACTGTCGAACTGACGATCGGGGTCAGCTTGCAGGAGCCCGGCCCGCCACAAGGAGTTGCTACAGCATGATGAGACAGGGACATCCCGGCCGGCCAAACCCTCCCCTAACCAGGAAGATGCTGGGCCAATTGTGCACCATCCCATGGGTCTCCCAGTTATAGCCGGCTGTAACACAGCCTGGGATCAAATCAAATGAAATCAAATTGTAATTGTATTTGTCACATGCGCTGAATACAAACGGTGTAGACCTTACAGTGAAATGCTTACTTATATGCCCTTTACCAAAAATGCAGTTTTAAGAAAATAAACTGAAGTAAAAAAGAAAATAGAAAAAGAACAAATAATTAAAGAGCAAAAATAAAATAACAGTACTCTATATACAGGGCGTACCGGTACAGAGTCAATGTGTGGGGGCACAGGTTAGTCGAGGTAATTGAGGTAATATGTACATGTAGGTAGAGGTAAAATGACTATGCATAGATAATAAACAGAGAGAAGCCGCAGCGTAAAAATAATGGTGGTGGGGGGGGACAATGCAAATAGTCCGGGTAGACATTTCATTAGCTGTTCCAGAGTCTTATTATGGCTTGGGGATAGAAGCTGCTAGGAAGCCTTTTGGACCTAGACTTGACGCTCCGGAACAGCTTGCCGTGCGGTAGCACAAAAAACATTCTATTACTGGGTGGCTGGAGTTAGGGCCTTCCTCTGACACCGCCTGGTATAGAGGTCCTGGATGTCAGGAAGCTTGGCCCCAGTGATGTACTGGGCCGTACGCACTACCCTCTGTAGTGCCTTGCGGTCGGAGGCCGAGCAGTTGCCATACCAGGCGGTGATGCAACCAGTCAGGATGCTCTCGATGGTGCAGCTGTAGAACTTTTTTGAGGATCTGAGGACCACATTTTTCCAGTCTCTTGAGGGGGAATAGGCATTGTCGTGCCCTCTTCACGACTGTCTTGGTGTGTTTGGTCCATGATAGTTTGTTGGTGATGTGGACACCAAAGAACTTGAAGATCTCAAGCTGCTCCACTACAGCCCCGTCGATGAGAATGGGGGCGTGCTCGGTCCTCCTTTTCCTGTAGTCCACAATCATCTCCTTTGTCTTGACCACGTTGAGTGAGAGGTTGTTTACCTGGCATCACACTGCCAGGTCTCTGACCTCCTTCCTATTGACTGTCTCATCATTGTTGGTGTTGTCGGCAAACTTAATGATGGTGTTGGAGTCATGCTTTATCATGCAGTCATGGGTGAACAGGGAGTACAGGAGGGGACAGAGCATGCACCCCTGAGGGGCCCCCGTGTTGAGGATCAGTATCGCAGATATGTTGTTACGTACCCTTATCACCTGGGGGCGGCCCGTCTGGAAGTCCAGGATCCAGTTGCAGAGGGAGGTGTTTAGTCCCAGGGTCCTTAGCTTAGTGATGAGCTTTGAGGGCACTATGGTGTTGAACGCTGAGCTGTAGTCAATGAATAGAATTCTTACTTAGGTGTTCCTTTTTTCCAGGTGTGAAAATGGCAGTGTGGAGTGTAATAGAGATTGCATCATCTGTGGATCTGTTGGGGCGGTATGAAAATATGAGTGGGTTTCTGGGATAATGGTGTTGATGTGAGCCATGACCAGCCTTTCAAAGCACTTCATGGCTAAAGCACTTCATGACTATGGGTCGGTAGTCATTTAGGCAGGTTACCCTGGTGTTCTTGGGCACAGGGTGGTTTGCTTGAAACATGTTGGTATTACAGACTCGGTCAGGGACAGGTTTAAAATGTCAGTGAAGACAACTGCCAGTTGGTCAGCGCATGCTCGGACTACACATCCTGGTAATACATCTGGCCCTGCGGCCTTGTGAATGTTGACCTGTTTCAAGGTCTTACTCACATCGGGAACGGAGAGCGTGATCACACAGTTGTCCGGAACAGCTGATGCTCTCATGCATGCTTCAGTGTTGCTTGCCTTGAAGCGAGCATAGAAGTAATTTAGCTTGTCTGGTAGGCTCGTGTCACTGGGCAGCTCGCGGCTGTGCTTCCCTTTGTAGTCTGTAATAGTTTGCAAGCCCTGCCACATCCGACGAGCATCGGATCCAGTGTAGTACGATCCAATCTTAATCCTGTATTGACGCTTGCCTGTTTGATGGTTCATCTGATGTCATAGTGGGATTTCTTATAAGCGTCCGGGTTAGAGTCCTGCTCCTTGGAAGCGGCAGTTCTACCCAGTGCAGATGTTGCTTGTAATCCATGGCTTCTGTTTGGGGTATGTACGTGTACGTGTTTGGGGTATGTAAAGGTGGTCTATAGTTTTTTTCCTCTGGTTGCACATGTAACATGCTGGTAGAAATGAGGTAAAACGGATTTAAGTTTCCCTGCATTAAAGTCCACGGGCCACTAGGAGCGCCGCCTCTGGATGAGCTTTTTCTTATTTGCTTATGGCCGTATACAGCTCGTTGAGTGCGATCTTAACGCCAGCATCAGTTTGTGCTGGTAAATAGACAGCTACGAAAAATAGAGATGAAAACTCTTGGTAAATTGTGTGGTCTACTGCTTATTATGAGATACTCTACCTCAGGCGAGCAAAACCTTGAGACTGCCTTAATATTAGTGAGGTGAGTAATCGCTGTCCTGATATCCAGAATCTCTTTTCGGTCATAATAGACGGTGGCAGAAACATTATGTACAAAATAAGATACAAATAACGTGAAAAAACACACACAATAGCACAAAAGCCATCTCCTCTGACGCCACTGATCCGGGGCTGCAGTGGCTCCTTAGCACTCATTGTTGAATTTGCGATTTCCAACTTGTTGTGTAATGTTTATGTCGAATGGCCGATGAGCACCGATATGTTTTATGTATAATTTCTCTTCATATGACAAGGATTGAAAAGGATTTGCCAGTAGATTGCCGACTTGATGCATGATGATGACTGCTTGTCTGGCTTGCTAGCTAAGATTTTGAAAGTATGGATGTTGACATGATCAGTGTTGACATGATCAGTCCAATCAAAGCTACTGTACATATAACGTGATTTGACGTAATTATATCTGTGGCCAATGACCTTGAGGCTTCTTGGATGGGCACTTCTAATGTAAGTCTATGGCAGCACCCAAGGTACTTGAATTTTCAAGCTCTACCCGTAGACTTTGCAGTGACGTAGTGTCCCCATGAGTGACAGAACACTGAGCCAATCATGGCGCAACTAGAGAACATTACCAACCCCTACGCTCAGTATTTTCCGCTGGCTTCCCCACCAACACAAAAAGCACTGAGCTAGGCTGAAACACCAGCATTTTGGAGCTGCTTTACACAAGAAAACAAAAAAGAGACCATGTTTGTATGCGGATTTATTAACTCAATTATATATATATTTTTTTACTGATATGTGACACACGTATTGATGCCAAAATAACATGCAAAACAGGAAGAATATATATATACAGTATATAATATATATATATATATATATTATTTTTTTAGCTAAACTGGTTGTCTTCCCACCTGCTCTGAATGACGCGTCGCCACTGCTGCTGATATTAAGCAATAACTGCAGTAGCTACAGTATATTAGACCAGGACTAGTCATTAGCTGCATAGGGAGAAATATTCCTTATACACACAAAATCGTACCTGGTCCGGACGGACCTGATCAAATCAAAGATGTCGGTAGCAGCTAACGTAACTCGAATCACTTTCACCGGATGTGACGTAAGACACCGAGTCGGGCATCCTTCCTTTCGGTCGCAGGCTGCTGCAGCCGTCTGACAAGTAACGTCCCCAGAAGTCAGCTGTTGCTGGAAAATTGGTTGTAATTTTTATTTTGGAGGGCACTAACCACCCAACAATATGCCCATGTACCAGGTAAAGCCCGTCTTTGGGGATGACATAAAGATTGATTTGCCAACCTGCATGTACAAATTGCCGAATATCCACGCGCAGAGAAGTGCAAGTAGCTGCTCCGAACATGCGCTTCAGGTAACTAATTGAATTCCGACCATAAATGACTAGCTAATTTCACTAATGTCATGAATAAACTAGCCAGCTAATAAATATGACATTTTGTCGTCAAAAATGAGCTAACGTTACATAGCCCCACAACAACAACAACAGCTAGATAATTTGCCAGATAATTAACGTTAGCTAACGTTAGCCTAGCTTCAACCCTACCAATCTCCTATTCGGCTGACGCAATGATGTGTGGCTAACTAGTTGAGTAAACTACTGTAGTTAGATGTTTTGGTTGTCCCCACTAGAATTTGTGACAGGACGTTACCAGTACACTACTCAGAACTTATCTTTTTATTTTAGCAGCAAGCATATGATTGGCCCAGGTCAGACATTTTGTGTCCTAGACTGAGTGGATGATATGGGTGGGTGTAACTGACTGCCAGTAACTTACTACTGTAGCTAGCTAACGTTAGCGAGACAGCTGCAAAAAAACATGTCATTATACAGTATGATGAATAACTAGGTTTTATAGCCGAGTAGTCATTTCTAGTAGCCTTTTTCTATATGAAGGTATGCCATGTAGGCTAATGGATTCAGCCATAACCGAGCAGTCTATTATAATGTTGCTAGCTGGCTATAGGAATGGCTCAATTCAGCCTTATCAACAATGACTCCCTGTTTACAATCATCAGACCAAATTATCTAGCTAGTTTATAAGAATGCCTCAATGACACATTTCTGTTTTCACATTTGGTGTTTTGTTGACAGCTCAGCTAAAGATTTCCTCAGGAAACGCAGCTTTCTTTGCAATCAATCCCTTCACCTCCCTCAGTATTCATTCCCCCTAAAACAATTATCTCCCTGACTACGTAGTCCCTCAGTGTGACAAAGGCCTAACCAATGTTGCACTGAAAGTTGCTAATATTGCGTTGATTTGATCACAATTGCCACAGTAAAGGGAAGCGTTGATAGTGTTAACTAACAGGGAAAACTCTAGAAAGTTGAGAAGGTCAATCTAGCGGCAGTCCCGGGTGAGCTTGCGTGCAGCTTGGAGGGAACATTGGGCCTAACAGGTTTAGAGAAGGTTCATGTAATGTGTGTGTATTGTGTTAACACATTTCTTTCACAGGGCCCTGAGGGCAGCATGGGTGTGTGGTTGTTTGTGGCAGGGTGTGTTTACTTTCTCTTTTTGTCTTGAATAACAGACAGGTGGACCCTGCAGTACAGGCTTTGGAGCTGCGTCAGCATAAAATCAAGTGTGACAGCTGATGTGTGTGTTTGTCTTAATGTGCTATATATGTGTTAACCATAGCTCTCCACCCCCCCTCCCCGTAGAATGGAGGGACAGAGGTGGACCCTGCGTTCAGAGACCTGGAGGTACGTCAGGATGAGATCATGCGCAGGCTCTATGAACTGAAGGCAGCTGTGGATGGCCTGGCCAAGACCGTGACCACACCCGACGCTGACCTGGACCAGACTGTGACTTCTCTCTCCCAGAGCCCCACAGCCACAGCCTTTAGAGGCACCTCAGACCTGGACTCCCTACTGGGCAAGGTGAGGAATAGAGCTCTTGTCAGTTAGAGCTCTGATAGGAATAGAGCTCTTGTCAATTAGAGCTCTGATAGGAATAGAGCTCGTGTCTGTTAGAGATCTTATAGGAGTAGAGCTCTTGTCTGTTAGAGATCTTATAGGAATAGAGCTCGTGTCTGTTAGGGATCTTATAGGAATAGAGCTTGTGTCTGTTAGGGATTTTATAGGAATAGAGCTCGTGTCTGTTAGGGATCTTATAAGAAAAGAGCTCGTGTCTGTTAGAGATCTTATAGGAATAGAGCTCGTGTCTGTTAGAGATTTTATAGGAATAGAGCACTTGTCTGTTAGAGATCTTATAGGAATAGCAATTCATTAAGTTGAGTTTCGTCAATACTCCGCTTAATTTGTCTATTTCGGCTGTGCCAAGTTTGGTGGAAAAGCCTTATGAGGGTATCATCATAATTTGTCCTGTACCCATTAGGACTTGGGTGCCCTCCGGGACATTGTGATCAACGCCAATCCGGCACGACCGCCCCTCACCCTGCTGGTGCTCCACGCAATGCTGTGCCAGCGCTACCGGGTGCTCTCCAGCGTGCATGTCCACTCGTCAGTGTCCGGTGTGCCCGCGCAGCTCCTCTCCTGTCTGGGGCCGCGCCACGCAGACAGCTACGTCCGCCAGCGTTTCCAGCTGGGCTTCACCCTTATATGGAAAGATGGTGAGGATGGGGGTAGTCAGAGACAGGGTAGTAAAAGAGTAGAAGGTTTAGAGTGGGGACTGTAGTTGGAGAAATATGGGGTGGGCAGATTGGGTTAAGTGAAGGGGGTGGAGAGACTGGGTAGAAAAAGAGGGGAATGTTGGGAGGTGGGGGTAGAAAGAGTAGTGGAGTAAGAGACAGGGTATGGCTGGAAATGTCACCTAGCTTTGAACTGATGTGACTGGGCTAGGTTAGGGAGATGTGATGTCAGACGTACAAGTATCGCTCACCATTTACTATTCATATGTATGGTCAATGTGTCCTTTCATTGTTAGCAGCTTTGAACATTTTTTACACCTATTTAGATTATCTCTGGAGTAAATGTACCCTCTCTCTTCCGTCTCCCCTCTCTCTTCCGTCTCCCCTCTCTCTTCCGTCTCCCCTCTCTCTTCCGTCTCCCCTCTCTCTTCCGTCTCCCCTCTCTCTTCCGTCTCCCCTCTCTCTTCCGTCTCCCCTCTCTCTTCCGTCTCCCCTCTCTCTTCCGTCTCCCCTCTCTCTTCTGTCTCCCCTCTCTCTTCTGTCTCCCCTCTCTCTTCTGTCTCCCCTCTCTCTTCTGTCTCCCCTCTCTCTTCTGTCTCCCCTCTCGCTCTCTCGGTCTCCCCTCTCTCTCTGTCTCCCCTCTCTGTATCTCTGTATCTAGTCTCAAAGCTGCAGATGAAGTTCAGTATTCAGAACATGTGCCCCATCGAGGGCGAGGCCAACGTGGCGCGCTTCTTGTTCCGCCTCGTTGCCCCTTACCCCAGCGACCCCGCCCTGGCTACACTGGTGGACAGTTGGGTGGACACAGCCTTCTTCCAGTTGGCTGAGGGAAGCGCTAAGGAGCGGTCGGCAGTCCTCCGCGCCCTCAACGGCGCCTTGGGTCGCGACTCCTGGCTGGCCGGTCCCGAGCTCTCGCTGGCTGACATCGCCTGTTATTGCTGCGTCCTCCAGACAGGCCCCGCCGCCTCCTCTCCGGCCAACGTCCAGCGCTGGCTTAAGGCGTGTGAGAACCTGGGCCACTTTGGCCCCGCCCACCCTCTACTGCAGTGACCACAGCTGCCTAGCAGATCTCAGGGTACTTCCATGGAGTAGGTAGAAGATACCCACTAGCCATTGATCCAGAGTCAGATATTGCCTCAGTCCCCTTGTTGGGAATAGAGGTTTGGGGGTGAAGTAATAGTCTGACCCTAGATCTGTGTAAGGGTGACTTCTTCCTGGAGCGCCACCAGGGCCCAGCCTATGGGGTTTAACTGTATCTCTGCACTGTGCTCAGAACAAAAAGGGAATCATTGAATGTCACATCCCAATACTCTAGAAATGCTCCCTTACTCACTTGTGTATCTAAGCTTTGTAATGACTGAACAGATATAGATAGTGAAGGCGGTATGGTGGAGCCAGAAATAACGTTGTTTCTGACACATTACTTTCACCTGTTTTTAGTCATTGTGGATTGTTGATTTCTTGAAGGGAGCATTTTAAGAGGATTTGGAAGGGGCATGAATTGAATTATAAAAGGGCTGTAAACGCAGTACTCCCTCCCTCGTGCCTAGCAAGATGATCTAAACAGATGGGGGGGGGTAATGGGGTGTGACTTGCTGTTTAACTAAAGAGGCGGTTGAAATATGTGACGCAACAGGACCTACTGATGTGATATCTACAGTATGAAAAGTAAAACTTTGTCGTGTTTTTGTTCTTAAATCACTAAAATGTCCACTTTGGATCAAACTTTGAACTATGGTTTCCCCCGTTTCTTTTGTCAGTATGTATGGTTAGTTTCAGCTTTTGTTCATCGCTTGAACCTTACTTCACTTATATAACCTGAGAAAGAATGAGACTGTTACTTCGTGACATCAATGAGTGTAACTGTACAAAACATTAGAAACACCTGCTCTTTACATAACAGATTGACCAGGTGAATCCAGGTGAAATGTCACCTGTTAAATCCACTTCAATCAGTGTAGATGTAGGGGAGGAGACAGGTTAAAGAAGAATGTTTAAGCCTTGACAATTGAGACATGGATTGTGTATGTGTGCCATTGAGGGTGAATGGACAAGACAAAACATTTAAGTGCCTTTGAACAGGGTATGGTAGTAGGTGTCAGGCGCACCGGTTTGTGTCAAGAACTGCAACACTGCTGGGTTTTTCATGCTCAACAGTTTCCCGTGTGTATCAAGAATGGTCCACCACCCAAAGGACATCCAGCCAGCTGGAGTCAAGATGGGTCAGCACCCCTGTGGAATGCTTTCGACACCTTGTAGAGTCCATGCCTTGATGAAATGAGGCTGTTCTGAGAGCAGAAGAGGGGCTAAGTCAATATTAGGAAGGTGTTCCTAATGTTTTGTACACTAAGTGTATGTGTTAGGTGTTACACACAGAATGACCTTGAAGGGATAGTTCACCCACATTACAAAATGACCTCTTTTTGTATCACTTATCAATTATAAAAGGGGGGTGAAAATGCAATTTCAGAATGTGTGGGGGGGCATGTCCCCCCCTGTCCCCTGTAAAAGTTGTGCCCCTGTTTTCCTTACCATGCCAGCAGTCTATGGACAAGGTCAGACATCAATCCATGCTGTGGTTTACCTGGTCACTGTCTCCAAATGACAACTTCTTAGCATATGTGGCACAAATCCAATGCAAGGCAATATCCCCTATATTAGTTTTTTTGCCGCTCCATGTCTGCATCATCTTAAAGTAACTTAATTGAGCTACACAGTCAATTTTAGACAGATCAATATGAACTTAATGCCACATCTGATCTATTGTAAGTTAGGTTGGTAAAGCAAGCACTAACTACTACAGTAGGTTGTCTGGGGTTTGGTGTGACAAACGCTAAGAAGAGGAACAGAATGTACTGTCTGGCTGAAACACACTTTTGTTATTATGTCATCACATAATGGTATTTCTATATTCTTCCTAGACTCTTAATGTTATTTTCTATATTACGTTGTTCTATATTAAACCCAGTGGTGGAAAAAGTACCCAATTGTCATATTTAAGTAAATAGAAAATGACTCAAATTAAAGTGAGTCACCCAGAAAAATATTACTTAAGTAAAAGTTTAAAAGTGGTTTTTGAATATTTGGTTTTGATTATACTTAAGTATCAAATGTAAATGTAATTGGTTAAATTTACTTAATTATCAAAAGTAAAGTTATAATTAATTTCAAATTCCTTATTAAGCAAATAGTTTTCTATCAGTTCTTTTGATATATTTTTGCAATTACATTTACTTTTGATACTGAAGTGTATTTAAAACCAAATACTTTAACTTTTACTCAAGTAGTATTTTACTGGGTAACTTTCACTTTTACTTGAGTCATTTTCTATTAAGGTATCTTTACTTTTACTCAAGTATGACAATTGGGTACTTTTTCCACCACTGACTAGTACTTTTGGGTGTCAAGGAAAATGTATGTATAGTACATTATTTTCTTTAGGAATGAAGTGAAGGTAAAGTTGTCAGATAGGTAACTACAGATACCCCAAAAACGATTTAAGTGCATTACACCACTGACTAAACCAAATTAATCTGGATTGCCAAGGAAGTGTGAATTATTCAGTAGTACCCCATCTGTCCAATAGGTGGCAGGTGAGTCATTTACTATAGTTTGACAAACTAATCTTGTTGCCCTTCCAGTCTTTTCACAGATCAGTTCATATAACGCAGTATGCCAAGAGGTGGGAACAGAATAATCCTGCAGGTAAAAAGTTAATTGTTTCTACTATAGACACTTTTCCAAAAGACATTCAGTTAACATTCATGTAAACTCAGCAACAACACAAAACTCCACTGTTAACTGTGTTTATTTTCAGCAAACTCTCCTCTTGCATGCTGCCCTCAGCTTTGCCCCCTCACCCTTCTCCTCCTATTCTCTTCTCTTTGCTTCACTCACTCATACTCTTCTACACCTCTCTTCTTTTCTTCTGTCCTTCTAAACTCAGCAAAAAAAGAAACGTCCTCTCGCTGTCAATTGCGTTTATTTTCAGCAAACTTAACATGTGTAAATATTTGTATGAACATAACAAGATTCAACAACTGAGACATAAACTGAATAAGTTCCACAGACATGTGACTAACGGAAATGGACATGTCCCTGAACAAAGGGGGGGTCAAAATCAAAAGTAACAGTCAGTATATGGTGTGGCCACCAGCTGCATTAAGTACTGCAGTGCATCTCCTCATGGACTGCACCAGATTTGCCAGTTCTTGCTGTGAGATGTTACCCCACTCTTCCACCAAGGCACCTGCAAGTTCCCGGACATTTCTGGGGGGAATGGCCCTAGGCCTCACCCTCCGATCCAACAGGTCCCAGACGTCCTCAATGGGATTGAGATCCGGGCTCTTCGCTGGCCATGGCAGAACACTGACATTCCTGTCTTGCAGGAAATGAAGCACAGAACAAGCAGTATGGCTGGTGGCATTGACATGCTGGAGGGTCATGTCAGGATGAGCCTGCAGGAAGGGTACCACATGAGGGAGAAGGATTTCTTCCCTGTAACGCACAGCGTTGAGATTGCCTGCAATGACGACAAGCTCAGTCCCATGATGCTGTGACACACCGCCCCAGACCATGACGGACCCTGCTCCAGAGTACAGGCCTCGGTGTAACGCTCATTCCTTCGACGATAAACGCGAATCTGACCATCACCCCTGGTGAGACAAAACCGCGATTCGGAAGTGAAGAGCACTTTTTTGCCAATCCTGTCTAGTCCAGCGACGGTGGGTTTGTGCCCATAGGCGACGTCGTTGCTGGTGATGTCTGGTGAGGACCTGCCTTTACTACAGGCCTACAAGCCCTCAGTCCAGCCTCTCTCAGCCTCTCAGCCTATTGCGGACAGTCTGAGCACTGATGGCGGGATTGTCCGTTCCTGGTGTAACTCGGGCAGTTGTTGTTGCCATCCTGTACCTGTCCCGCAGGTGTGATGTTTGGATGTACCGATCCTGTGCAGGTGTTGTTACACGTGGTCTGCCACTGCGAGGACGATCAGCTGTCCGTCCTGTCTCCCTGTAGTGCTGTCTTAGGCGTCTCACAGTACGGACATTGCAATTTATTACCCTGGCCACATCTGCATTCCTCATGCCTACTTGTAGCATGTCAAAGGCACGTTCACGCAGATGAGCAGGGACCCTGGGCATCTTTCTTTTGGTGTTTTTCAGATTCAGTAGAAAGGCCCCTTTAGTGTCCTAAGTTTTCATAACTGTGACCTTAATTGCCTACCGTCTGTAAGCTGTTAGTGTCTTAACGACCGTTCCACAGGTGCATGTGCATTAATTGTTTATGGTTCATTGAACAAGCATGGCAAATAGTGTTTAAACCCTTTACAATGAAGATCTGTGAAGTTATTTGGATTTTACAAATTTTCTTTGAAAGACAGGGGCCTTTATTTTTTTGCTGAGTTTACATACAGTACCAGTCAAAGGTTTGGACACCTACTCATTCAAGGGTTTTTCTTTATTTTATACTATTTTCTACATTGTAGAATAATAGTGAAGAAATTAAAACTATGAAATTACACATGGAATCATGTAGGAACCAATTTTTTTTTAACAAATCAAAATATTTTTAAAAGTAGCCACCCTTTGCCTTGATGACAGTTTCACACATTCTTGGCAGTCTCTCAACTAGCTTCACCTGGAATGCTTTTCCAACAGTCTTGAAGGAGTTCCCACATATGCTGAGCACTTGTTGGCTGCTTTTCCTTCACTCTGTGGTCCAACTCAACCCAAACCATCTCAATTGGGTTGAGGTCGGGTGATTGTGGAGGCCAGGTCATCTGATGCAGCACTCCATCGCTCTCCTTCTTGGTAAAATAGCCCTTACACAGCCTGTAGGTGTGTTGGGTCATTGTCCTGTTGAAAAACAAATTATAGTCCCACTAAGCCCAAACCAGATAGGATGGGGTGTCGCTCCAGAATGCTGTGGTAGCAATGCTTCACGATGTGAACAACACATGCAGGGATCATCCGTTCACCTACTCCGCATCTCACAAAGACACTGCAGTTGGAACCAAAAATCTCAAATTTGGACTCATCGGACCAAAGGACAGATTTCCCCTGGTCTAATGTCCATTGCTTGTGTTTCTTGGCCCAAGCAAGTCTCTTCTTCTTATTGGTGTCCTTTAGTAGTAGTTTCTTTGCAGCAATTCGACCATGATGGCCTGATTCATGCAGTCTCCTCTGAACAGTAGATGTTGAGATGTCTGTTACTTGAAATCTGAAGCATTTATTTGGGCTGCAATCTGAGTCTGGTAACTCTAATGGACGTATCCTCTGCAGCAGAGGTAACTATGGGTCTTCCTTTCCTGTGGCGGTCTTCATGAGAGCCAGTTTCATCATAGTGCTTGATGGTTTTTGCGACAGCACTTGAAGAAACATTCAAAGTTCTTGAAATCTTACGGATTGACTGACCTTCATGTCTTAAAGTAATGATGGACTGTCATTTCTCTTTGCTTATTTGAGCTGTTCTTGACATAATATGGACTTGGTCTTTTACCAAATAGCACTATCTTTTGTATACCACCCCTACCTTGTCACAACACAACAGATTGGCTCAAACGCATGAAGGAAAGAAATTCCACAAATTAACATTTAACAAGGCACACCTGTTAATTGAAATGCATTCCAGGTGACTACCTCATGAAGCTGGTTGAGAGAATGGCAAGAGTGTGCAAAGCTGTCATCAAGGCAAAGGGTGGCTACTTTGAAGAATTTGTTTAACACTTTTTTTGTTACTACATGATTCCATATGTGTTACTTCATAGTTTTGATGTCTTCACTATTATTCTACAATGTAGAAAATAGTACAAATAATGAGAAACCCTTGAATGAGTAGGAGTGTCCAAACTGTTGAATGGTACTGTATGTTGTCTGTATATCCTGTTTGTCTGTTTGTTTATTGTGGCAGCACCATTTCACCGAGTCATATTCCTGTACATGCAAATATTTTTATTTTATTTAACCTTTATTTCACTAGGCAGGACAGTTAAGAACAAATTCTTATTTACTATGACGGCCTACCAAAAGACCTCTTGCGGGGACAGGGGCCTGGCATTATTATAAAAAATAAAATAAAATACAATATAAATATAGGACAAAACACACATCACAACAAGAGAGAGACAACCCTACATAAAGAGAGACCTAAGACAACATAGCAAGGCAGCAACACAGCATGGTAGTAACACAACATGACAACATGGTAGCAAAACAAAATGGTAGCAGCACAAAAACATGGTACAAACATTATTGGGCAAAGTCAACAGCACAAAGGTCAAGAAGGTAGAGACAACAATACATCATACAAAGCAACCACAACTGTCAGTAAGAGTGTCCATGATTGAGTCTTTGAATGAAGAGATTGAGATAAAACTGTCCAGTTTGAGTGCTTGTTGCAGCTCGTTCCAGTCACTAGCTGCAGTGAACTGAGAAGAGGATCAACCCAGGGATGTGTGCGCTTTGGGGACCTTTAACAGAATGTGAATATATTTGCAGAATAAAGGTGATTTGTTCGTCTGTCCATCTGTCCGTCTGCCTACCCGTCTGTCTGTGTCTGTCTGCTGTCTGTCTATTTGCCTCTGTCTGACTGGGCATTCGTATTGAACAGGAGTCAGGAAAGTGCACGGAGTCTTGTCTCCTGGCGACCGCCTGATGAGACCAAACCTCCTGTCTGTCAGTTGGCGGTGAGGCTCAGAATACACTGAGGAGACACTGAATGCAGTCACACACACTGGAACGATCGGCAGTCAGAGTAAAGAGGTTCTTCTGTACATACTACTGTGGGTGTTAGATCTGGAATGAAATCACTCTGTATAGTCTGTCTTGGGGGGAGGGGGGGGGGATATAAGAAGAAAAAAAACACTTGTTTTACTGCTTGTCATATAAAGTTAAGATTCCATTCATATTTTCATCTTTATGATCCTCAGTCTTGAAACCTGAATTTAACTGTGTTTATACAGCCATGGATATTGCTGTTCCATGTTTACTAAAGCTATTTGTCAGCTGTATGATCACACTCACTGTGGAGCGCGGGGGATGGGCTTTGGGAAATCAGTCTGTATAGGAGAGGGGGAGGGTGGCTGGTGGAAGATGGCAGTGGGGGTGTATAGATGGAGGGAGAACACCAGGAATTGGGTGAGTGTCTATAAGGAGGGGAAATATGTATGGTTGAGAGAAGAAGGTGACGTGGTATGGGTGTATGAAGCAACATCAGGGAGTATGGTTGAGAGACGGAGAAGACGTGGTATGAAGCAACATCAGGGAGCATGGTTGTGGGAGGGAGGTACTGTGGTATGAAGAAACATCAGGGAGCATGGTTGAGAGAAGGAGAAGACGTGGTATGAAGCAACATCAGGGAGCATGGTTGTGGGAGGGAGGTAATGTGGTATGAAGAAACATCAGGGAGCATGGTTGTGGGAGGGAGGTAATGTGGTATGAAGAAACATCAGGGACCATGGTTGTGGGAGGGAGGTAATGTGGTATGAAGAAACATCAGGGAGCATGGTTGTGGGAGGGAGGTGACGTGGTATGAAGCAACATCAGGGAGTATGGTTGAGAGGGAGGTGACGTGGTATGAAGCAACATCAGGGAGCATGGTTGTGGGAGTGAGGTAATGTGGTATGAAGCAACATCAGGGAGCATGGTTGTGGGAGGGAGGTGACGTGGTATGAAGCAACATCAGGGAGTATGGTTGTGGGAGGGAGGTGACGTGGTATGAAGCAACATCAGGGAGTATGGTTGTGGGAGGGAGGTGATGTGGTATGAAGCAACATCAGGGAGCATGGTTGTGGGAGGGAGGTGACGTGGTATGAAGCAACATCAGGGAGCATGGTTGTGGGAGGGAGGTGATGTGGTATGAAGCAACATCAGGGAGCATGGTTGTGGGAGGGAGGTGACGTGGTATGAAGCAACATCAGGGAGCATGGTTGTGGGAGGGAGGTGATGTGGTATGAAGCAACATCAGGGAGCATGGTTGAGAGGGAGGTGACGTGGTATGAAGCAACATCAGGGAGCATGGTTGAGAGACGGAGAAGACGTGGTATGAAGCAACATCAGGGAGCATGGTTGAGAGACGGAGAAGACGTGGTATGAAGCAACATCAGGGAGCATGGTTGTGGGAGTGAGGTGATGTGGTATGAAGAAACATCAGGGAGCATGGTTGTGGGAGTGAGGTAATGTGGTATGAAGAAACATCAGGGAGCATGGTTGTGGGAGGGAGGTGACGTGGTATGAAGCAACATCAGGGAGTATGGTTGAGAGACGGAGAAGACGTGGTATGAAGCAACATCAGGGAACATGGTTGTGGGAGGGAGGAGATGTGGTATGAAGCAACATCAGGGAGTATGGTTGAGAGACGGAGAAGACGTGGTATGAAGCAACATCAGGGAACATGGTTGTGGGAAGGAGGAGATGTGGTATGAAGCAACATCAGGGAGTATGGTTGAGAGACGGAGAAGACGTGGTATGAAGAAACATCAGGGAGCATGGTTGTGGGAGGGAGGTGACGTGGTATGAAGCAACATCAGGGAGCATGGTTGAGAGACGGAGAAGACGTGGTATAAAGAAACATCAGGGAGCATGGTTGTGGGAGGGAGGTGACGTGGTATGAAGCAACATCAGGGAGCATGGTTGAGAGACGGAGAAGACGTGGTATGAAGCAACATCAGGGAGTATGGTTGAATTAGGGAGGGGTCGACTGAAGAACAACAACAGCAGAGAGAGGTGGAGGGAGGATGATAGAACAGTAGATGTTAGGGAGTGTGGTGGACAGAACTACATGGGAAAGAATTAAGGAAAGAATGGAGGATAAGGGGATAGATTATATGAAAGGCGATGCTCAGTTGAACAATTCTCCAAGGTGAATTAGAGTCCGAAATGGCAGAATATTCCCTATAGAGCACTATGGGCCCTGGTGAAAAGTAGTGCACTATTAAGGGAATAGGGTGCCATTTCAGAAACTGCCCTAGAGTGAACATGCTTATGAGTGTGACAACAGTGACATAAAGACACAAAACCATCTACTGATCACAGACAGGGGAACTGTTTCTAGATCAGCACTCCTACTCTGAGACACTTTTTGAATAAGGACCCAGGAGTTTTTCCTTGATCAGGTCACATGGTCATAAAAGACTCCTGGCCCTAATAATTTGCTGTAAAGCTTACAGCAGGGCACACAATTAACTGACTCTCTGTTGCCACATGGTTTGCTTCCATATCGACAATAGTAAACGCTCATCAGCTGCAACGGGTAGTTGTGCTTGGCTCTCTTCAGACTCCAGTGATCGACCATTGTGTCAGGCACACACACACACACACAAACTATTGACCCCCAGACTACATCTACTGGGCCCGGTGGAAGCCAACCAATCAGAAGCCCAGCATGACATCAGGGGTGGATGGTGCTTCCTGTTGTTCCTTCACAGAGGGACAATAGCCTGTAAATTCTGGCCACTGTGACTTTTACTGCCTCTTGTTACATGCTGTGCCTACATACAGTATCAGTCATTGTCACAGGCTGGCTAGCACAGGCAGGTAGCTCTTAGTGCATCTCAAATGGCACCCTATTCCCTATATAGTGCACTACTTTTGACCAGAGCCCTATAGAACCCTATTCCCTATATAGTGCACTACTTTTGACCAGAGCCCTATGGGTCCTGGTCAAAAGTAGTGCACTAAAAAGGGAATAGTGTGCCATTTGAGATGCAGCCTGTGTGTTATTGGCTTGTCTCTAGTCTTCTCCAAAGGTTAATGTGGCATGAGGTTGTAATATTGTTTCATCAATACCTATAATAGCATATAGGCCTCAGGCTACATGTGAAGAACAGTGGTGTCCTACTGTCTGCTGTGATTTATAGTGTGCTTGATAGTAACATGTACTCAGTAAACATCTAAGTGCATTTTTAACAGCCTGCACAGAGGGCTTGAGCTATCCTGATTGCCAGTCTGTTTAGCTTAAATTATAATCAAGAATACGAGTGACTGTCACCATTTTCGTTTTCATAGGCTTAAGTTACAGTGGCATTGAGGGCAGCAGTCAGTAGTGAGAGTAGGTCTAAGACAATACTGGTAAGCACCACGTATCTGGGTGATATCTCGGGCCAGATATCTGGGGTTTAGGAGGGTAATTCAGGTCTCCATGTCTTTGACACATGAACCAGGCTTGAGCTGGCTTGAGAGGTAGACCACAGAGAGAGATGTCAATACCAGACTGTCATTATTTCTCTGCAGCCCCTCCCTTCCTAGTGACATCTCTCCATAGATCAGTGATATTGACAGGTTATGATTCCAATAAAAGTTGGTATATAGGGCAGGAGAAAACCAGGAACATAAAATCAACCTGGGGTTAAATATCAGGCGATTCAGAAACTATGAATGGCCAAACATGTGGGCTGTCTGCGCGCGTCAGATCAGTGTGGACACCGATTTCTCTCCCGTTCGGATCACTCAAGCTGGCTGTCACACGGAGTGAGCGCTACAGCTCCAAGTGAACATTTTGATCCGGTGTCACCCATAGTCAACACAGCCTACGTCTCAGATCCTTGGAGGGGAGAGGAGAGAGGAGCGAGCAAAGCGCAGTGGACATGCGGTATGACCAGATGACCCGCCGCGCCGTGACGCTCTCCAGGTGTGTGTAGACGGGGCTCTGTTGAATAATATGAAGCGCCATGGCGTGGTGTGACCGTGGGGTTCAGACACTGCTGGCTACCGTGGGGGCTTTCGCCGCTTTCAGCCTCATGACCATAGCCATCGGGACGGACTACTGGCTGTACTCACGGGCATACATATGCAACGCAACCAATGCCAGTACGGATGACACCCAGTCACAACCCAAGAAGGCAAGGGGAGATCTTACGCACTCTGGGCTGTGGAGAATCTGTTGTATTGAAGGTAAGACAAGCTGAAATAGGTTAGTCTTTCTATTATACTTTGGTAATGTCAAGTTATGTTGAGTTAATGTGGAGAAAGGGTGCTTATGGGTAGCCTAATATATTAAAAACAGAAAAGGGAAAAGTATTTGGCTTCATGTTACATATTTGGAGGAAGAATGATCAAGGTAATTGTCTGTCTCATAGAAGTGCTGTTTTGTTTCTACTATCAACTGTATTGCCTTCTCTTCGCTAAGAGAGAGGAAGAGACTTAACGCCGTCAAAGAGTGCGTTTTTACGCGCGCCAAACAGGGTGAGAGTAAATAGGGTAGTCTTTAATAAGGACTGATTGGCAGTGATATGAGCATGACAAATACATGAAACGCAGCAGGTGTTGGCCGTAAGAATGATCTAGTTTAAATACAGGGAATACGTTTCTATCAGAAACGGCGCTATAATTCTATGTGTGGATTATGGGAGATAATGGAGGAAACAAGTTTATCAACACACTTGTTTAAAAAGTTTATAAATCACTGACAGAGTGAAGTTGGTTGATATGTTCCCTACACTGTTGCTGTTTCCTAAACTTAAAGACGCTCTGAGGACCTTTATGAGTCCTGCCTTCAGGACGAGCTCTGCCTTCATTCACGTCTTTATTGTATTTGAGGGTGTTGCTTGGCAACGTCTCTCTAATTGCTATGGAAACATGAGAGACTAGGTTGTAAAAATAAAGACGAATCTGTACAGAGATCTCATTGTCCAAGCAAAGTAAAATATGATGTTCTTATGCCATTAAATGTACAAATGTACAAATGCATATATTTTTTTATAGGTATAGCTAGACATGCTTGCTTAATGTAGTTTGATGTGAAGTATTTTGATAATACGTCGTGTATAGGCCAGAGCCCCCAATAGGCCTACATGGCTCGTAGTCTAATTGGTCAGAGGCGGAGGCAAGGGCAACAATATATTACCATTCATCCACTGCTGTTAGCCTTTTAGAACAATTGGAATTAAGACGTTTTCAAGGTTTAGGTTCTTGTATCAAACTCTACTTGAATAACATAATGTTCCATGATAGTTTGAGGTGGTTTAGCTTAAGTGGGTGAAACAAAGCTGCTGAAATTGCTGTCCAACAAATCACTGACTTTAACCTGTACTTGTTTAGTTTTTTCCAAGGGTTTGGGATTGATCCTAGCCTATATGACAAGGTTGTCTTATCTTCATGGGACCTTAGGGCTTACCACCCCAATTTGCAAGTCAAGTGTTTCCTTCAGTCAACCCACAGTCACTCCTGACCTCAATGCTGTTAGTAATGATTTGAGAATACGTGTGCTGAGGGGTGTGGATATCACTAGCAAGTAGACATGTATAATTTAGCGCGTGTGAAGTCACTATTCTTGAAGCACTTTGTTGTGTTCCAATCGCAGACAGAGCATAGCGCTCGAGCAGCTGTCGGTGGTGCTGAATGAACTGCGCGGCCAGAATGTTTGACGTAGACTAAAGTCAGAACTCGTCATCATACAAGATGTTGGCCTCCTGATAGTGAATGTATTTGCTAATAAGCAACACTGTTGAAATTATAAATATGGACAACATTTTAACACACTATCAATTTGAAAAAGCTAGAAAAGTTTACAAGATTAGCCAGGTTATTTTACACGAGGCTTCGGCGGCATAATCAATTTATGTCATCCAAAAGGTAGGCAGCCTATGTCTGTTTCTGTGTGTTCAGCTCCTATTCCAACACACATTATGAATCTTTCCTGATCTATCCATGCCTGCTCCACACCACAGACATCCACGAGCGCATGGACGCGCCTGATGCAGGTACTTTTTTGAAAGTCAGGCGTGGCTCAGGCCCCCTCCGCGTGGCTTGGACAGGCCCATCAGAGATTACAAATGGTTTGGCAGCCGGAGTGCAGTATCTCTGATGTGGTTATCACACAGTGTTTTATTGCACCTACTGGCTGCTTTCTACAGGAAAAAAACAGCTGGAAAAGGAAAGGCTGAGCAAGTTTGATGAGCATGGATGATGGCAGGCCTATGATTGGTATAGCTCTCCAACACATCCGTGGTTTTATAGGCTATCAAATATATTACAGGCCATGATAGTCTAATTAGGACAACCTAGTTGATTTTTCAATACATCCCCGTCGTTTTTCAACATCCTATTCCCTGTCGTTTCTTTCAGCTCTGCAAATAGCCTATCTATTCCGTGTAAACATACAGCACGGTAGTAAACATAACAGGAACAAAACAAATCTAAGACACCAAATAAGATAACAGTGCTTGATGTGTATGAATGATGTAAACGTGTGACGAAATGTTCGCATCCATTATGACGCCACGGTCCAAAACCTATAAAAGCGCTGCATCGTCCATCAACCATCATAAATCCATCAGACATGGACACCCACATCGACTTAGTTGACACCTTGACCCTGTCAATCAAGATGGCAATTGAAATGGACAAGAGAGTGAAGTCTCGAGAATTAACTGAGCTTTTGAAACGAGTCGTGGCGACCGCCCAAGGACTGAGCCTTCGACCTGATGCCGGGGATTGGAGCCCCATTCCCAATACTAGCCCCGCGGAGAAACTCGCTCCAAAAGCCATCCAGAACCTTGAGACCCGGCTGGGCTCAGGTGATTTCCGCGTGACTACTGCTTCGGCCATCAACTGTGACCTCGCCGCTGCTGCCATTGGTACAACCATTGCTAATGGACTCGCCGCGGCCATCGCCTCGTCTTCTGGTAACCGTGGCACCGCCGCAGCAGCTACCAAGACCTCAGAGACCCTCGAGATCATTGAGACCCCTGGAGCGCGTGCAACCGACTCCGGGTCGGTGCAGACATCGAGTTATGATATCAGCGAGCAGATGCAGATGACATACACATGGGCGACTGTCCAGCCCATGGCCTATTGCTGCGGCTGCTATGCGCCACCTCAGGTGTACTATAACACATACAGCTGGGAGATGTACAGCCGGTACACCTCTGTCACCTAAAGACAAGCAAGACAGACACTTTTTTCCCTTACAATATTTATTTATAACCTTTATTTTTACACATGTAGCAAAATAAAAGTCTGAAAAGAGAATCCAGTCTCTGTATGTCTTTTTATTTAGGATAGTTTAGTTTAGTTTAGCCAAGTTTCATTTGTATTATGTAGCTGAAAGCTGAATGGAGCAGTATGCAGCTAGCTCTAGAAGTTGCCTATAGAAAACAGAAGTCATCAAGGAAAGGGAAAAAAGAAAACAAGCGTTTCTATATTTTTGACTGCTATGTTTGTTTACTACAGTTCTTGCACATACAGAGGTTCCACAGTTATTGTATATATCTGGATAGACTATAAATAGGCCTATCTACAGTACTGTATATCTGAATACACTATAAATAGGCTATCTACAGTACTGTATATCTGAATAGACTATACATAGGCTATCTACAGTACAGTACATTATGGCTAGAAATGCTATTTATTCAGACAATCTTTCTGACATTTAGATCAACATGTATTACAAGGCTAACAGATCAACAATATACCACTATCAACACACCAGACGCCATTTGAGTGTACAAGTGTCCCTCGGTTGTCATGGGGACAATCATCAGTAGATAAGAACACAAGAGGAAGAGACTGTACCCAGGCGTTGTTGACGCATGCCAGATCTTAGAGCAAGCAAGAAAGGCCAATTGACGGTGCACAATTCACTGTACAATGACAATAAAAACATAACTTAAAATAGCCATCATATACACTGCTGCTACTCCGTTTATCATATATCCTGATGCCTAGTCACCTTACCCCTATACATATCTACCCCTACCACTCCAGTATCCCTGCACATTGTAAATATGGTATTGGAACTGACCCTGGAACTGACACTGTACAGTATATAGCTTACTCACGTTCTCGTAACTGACCCTGGAACTGACGCTGTACAGTATATAGCTTACTCACGTTCTCGTAACTAACCCTGGAACTGACACTGTACAGTATATAGCTTACTCACGTTCTCGTAACTGACCCTGGAACTGACACTGTACAGTATACAGCTTACTCACGTTCTCGTAACTGACCCTGGAACTGACGCTGTATAGTATATAGCTTACTCACGTTCTCGTAACTGACCCTGGAACTGACACTGTACAGTATATAGCTTACTCACGTTCTCGTTTTCTTCTTATTTCTATTTCTCATGTGTTTTGGTTCTACTTGACTTTTGGATTTCTTTTTTTGCCCTACTTCTTGATTACTGCATTGTTGGGAAAGAGAAAGCAAGAAAAGTATTTCACTGCAGGCCTACTAGTGACAATAAAAACAAAGAGTTTTTATTACTAACCCAAGATAGACCAAAGTCTGTCGTTTTAATCTGAGCAAATTAATGATAGTGGGCAGAGCCAAGGACGAACTAGTGGCACTTTCCAATATTTATTTGCATATTTCTGCTAGGGAACGCCTACTTGGTGAAGTTTGTGTGTGCAATTCGCCCTTGCACTCCTTCTAAATCTAAACAATGGAATTTTTTGAAACTTTGGGAATGGGTAAAGTCTACAAAACGCAGTCCACTCTGTTTGTTATAAATTGTAGTTTGGAAAAAGAAAACTGTTGAAGATCAAATGTTTCATCGATGAGAAAATTAGCAGAATGTGGGCCACTGGGCTTCCTCTCATCACCATATTTGGTAGTGAGTGGAAATGTCAATCGGATGCTTCACATTTATACATGTGGGGAAATATCTGGCTCATAGTTCTATCTGTGATGAAAACTTGAAACTTGAAAAAGCATTCTGGGTAATGCAATTGATAGTGAAGTTAGTGCGAAAAAGTATTTGTCACCTGACCTCACAATCCAACTTCCAGGTCCATGCATTAAGTGTGAGATATGCAGCCTCTCTAGGAGTCAACGGCTGTGACACCAGACCGTAGAAACACATTGTAACACATCTAAAACATGTGGACAGTAAGCACTTGTTGAGCAGAGTGAATCTTGAGCTGTCCAGTGTTGAAATTAAAGTAGCACATAGCAAGAGCTATTAGCATGAACACAGCCCACTAATGTGTTCTTATTAGCCTCTGTGCTAGTTTCATTTCAGCACTGGACAGCTCATTTCTCAGTGTTCTGCTCAGCAAGTGTTCATTCTTTCGACATGTAGATGCATGGGATAAAAATGTAAAAGCAGGATGTAGCCTAGCGGCTTGTTTCACAAATTATAACTTCAGATTGGTCAATGGCTATCTTTAATTCTATTCCCTTGTGATTGTAATTTCAGAAATTCACAATTTAGTGCTCTGGAAATCACTATTCCACAAGCACTTTGTGTTCCAATCACTGGTTCCAGTCACTGGTTCCATTCGCAGACAGAGCAGAGAGCTTGAGCGCTGTCCACAGAGTGTGGTGCCGTAAATCTTTGAATACATTTGTCAGCAGAAGACGAATCCCTTTTGTCCAGCATCCCCACCCATCAGCATCCCTGCCATCTATGCTATTAGCTGTAGCAGAGAGTAAGAAGCTGTCCGGTGCTGAAATCAAACCCTTGTCTTTTGTTAGTTTAAGTTCAGCACTGGACAGCTCCTTTCTCACTATAGCGCTCATAATTAGCTTATTTTGATTCTCGCTTGGCATTCTCAGCATGCTCCACAGGTCTGTAATTAAAATGTGTCCGCTGAAAGGCCACAAGGGTGCTAATTAGCCACCGGGCTCTCACTTCCACCAGCACTGCCACTTTTCTACTCTCCTCTGTTTTCCTCTCATCTCTACCTTTTCCTTCCTTCTCCACCTTCCATCTCCTCTCCTCTCCTCTCCTCTCCTCTCATCTCCTTACCTCTCCTCTCCTCTCCTCTCCTCTCCTCTCCTCTCCTCTCCTCTCCTCTCCTCTCCTCTCCTCTCCTCTCCTCTCCTCTCCTCTCCTCTGGAGAGGGATTGTGGAGGGATTGTGCATTCCAGGTGTAACTCGGGCAGTTGTTGTTGCCATCCTGTACCTGTCCCGCAGGTGTGATGTTCGGATGTACCGATCCTGTGCAAGTGTTGTTACACGTGGTCTGCCACTGCGAGGAGGATCAGCTGTCCGTCCTGTCTCCCTGTAGCGCTGTCTTAGGCGTCTCACAGTACAGACATTGCAATTTATTGCCCTGGCTACATCTGCATTCCTCATGCCTCCTTGCAGCATGCCTAAGGCACATTCACGCAGATGAGCAGGGACCCTGGGAATTTTTCTTTTGGTGTTTTTCAGAGTCCGTAGAAAGGCCTCTTTAGTGTCCTAAGATTTCATAACTGTGACCTTAATTGCCTACCGTCTGTAAGCTGTTAGTGTCTTAACAACCGTTCCACAGGTGCATGTTCATTAATTGTTTATGGTTCATTGAACAAGCATGGGAAACATTGTTTAGACCCTTTACAATGAAGATCTGTGAAGTTATTTGGATTTGTACAAATTATCTTTGAAAGACAGGGTCCTGAAAAAAGGACGTTTCTTTTTTTTGCTGAGTTTATATGGGGGTCTATTGAGCCAATAAGGGGACAACACCATAACATTTGAACCCTGACAAAATCAGGTGGAGCGCTGCTTGGTTCCATGTGTTACAAATTACACACAGGTGACATTTCAATCGGTGAACCGCCACTCAAACTCTATCATTACTGAATGATTCATTTATTCCTATATTTAGTGTTGAAGCTCAAACCTAAGAGCCAGTTTATTATGTGGGTGGGCTGGAAACTATGGAGATGCTGGGTGCATCTCAATAGTCTAAAGTGGCTTCCTCACCTCATCCTCACCACCTCTCATTCAGTTGTACTGATCTGAAAACACAGGTTTGAATGGGAAATGGAGGATCCTTACCGGTGACTTAAATTTAACCTATCCAGTTTTATCCCATTGTAGCAGACTGCAGATGCAGGAAAAGAGACAAGGAGAAAAAGCCACTTTAGCCTATTGAGATGCATCCCGGTATTCACGTTGGTGAAGATGAAGGAAAGGAGACAAGGAGAGGAAGCCAGTCTGCACTATTAAGTCGCACCTCTAGCGATCCCAGCCTTCAGCACTTCCAGCTGCCTATACCACCATAGAAACAGATTAATATGGCCGCTGGGAGCTGGACCACCCATCACAGAATAATTGTCCCTTCTAGTAATTACATTTCTATGCTACCACCTGAGAGGACCAGGGAACAGTGGCTGGTTGTTTTATAGGCTGGGGAACAGTGTCCTATCTGTTTACAGCTCTATAAAACCAGATTACTCCCCCTGATAGACTCCAACCCACAGCCTCACTGGCCCCTTTTCATGATGTAATGGTATACTATGCGGCTGTATAGTACAGTCAGTGAATGTAAGGAGTCCCAAATTGCACCCTATTCCCTATGTAGTGCATTACTTTTGACCAGAGACATATGGTCCCTGGTTGAAAGTAGCGTAGTAGTGTACTTTAAAGGAAATAAGGTGATATTTGGGACTCTGCCTTACATTCACTGACTGTACTATACAGCCACCTCATGTACCATTACATTATAGCCCCCAGGCTGTATTAATGATGTGTCTATACTATATATTGTAGATATATGTATTGATGTTCATTTGGAGGGTTTCCTTAATTAATCTGCCCATTAAAATATTCAACTGGAGAGATGATATGTTTTGAGGATAGGAAAAAGGCAGGGTAGACACCAGGGAGAGCTGAGAGAGTGTAGGATATGATGCTGTGATACTGTAATGCGATTGGCCTATTCCACTGAGGCTCTTCGTTATTGGCTGAGCTGAGTTAATTCACAATAATGACAAAGTACATCACTCTGTCACCCACAGCAATGATGTGCTGTGATAGCTGTTTCACTCACAGGGCATGTGTGTGTGGGTACATTATGTAATATCTGTGTTTTGTGTTTCAAATCAAAATGTATTTGACACATGCTTCGTAAACAACAGGTATAGACAGTTGTGTGTTGGGGGATATATTTCTTGAGGGGTTAGGGGGCTGTTGACACGGAGTCATGTGACAGGCTGTCGGTGGTTGCCAGCTGTACTAAAGCACAATGAAGATGTCAAAGGCATCCTTAGAGACATTATGGAAATCAGGCTGTTGGAACAGAACTGGGGTTGCCATGGAGAGGATGTGCCCAGTGGTGGTCTCCCAGGAAGGCCTCAGGGACTGGTCTCTCTCTCACACTCTGTCTGTCTGTCTGTCTCTTTCATGCTCTCTCTCTCTCTCTCTCTCTCTCTCTCTCTCTCTCACACACACACACACACACACACACACACACACACACACACACACACACACACACACACACACACACACACACACACACACACACACACACACACACACACACACACACACACACACACACACACACACACACACACACACACACACACACACACACACACACACACACACACACACACACATACCTTAGACATTAGACTGATAACCACCGCTCGTAAATCACAAGCCCAGGAGCCTCTGTCTCTAATCGGATTATAAATCAGATGCAATATTCTCTTTACCTCTTCCCCTAGACAGACACACACACACAGGTGGAAGGGGCCATGGCGGCAGACAGACTGGGGAGGTTGGAGCTGGGGTCTGAGTGAGACGCTCTGGGGGAGGGAGGAGGGGGAGGGGATGAGATGAGATGGGTGAGGAGGGAAGAGGCAAGAGAGGGGAAATGCTGGACATAAATAAATGACTGCTCATCCGTTATGTCCATTCCAGCAATGTCATTGTCATGTCCAAACATCTCTTCTGTTAGAAAGAACAAAACACAGATGAGAATAACAGTCCTGGTAACGACAGTGGTGTGTATTCATTGATGCCAAGAGAAGCCAGGCTTCCCCCAAAATTAAGAAAACATTCAATTATTTATCTTTCGTCTCTGTGTTTTCATAATTTTCCTTCAATTTGCAAGAGGCTTAATGTATCTCACCAGAGAAAGCATCCGAGCGAGTGAAACAGCACCTCTCTGTTTCTCTACGTGTAGACCATCTATCTGATGCGGTCTGGTCATAAAGTGTATGACATTGTTACCACCCATAGCATTGAAGACAAGGGAAGCCAGTGAGCATCTGGCCTCCCTTGACAAAAAAAGTATAAAATAGTCAATCAGCATTGAGCTAAACTGAGTGTCAAAAGAAGCCAGTTTGGATTTGGCTTCACTCCTATCAAATTGCATTGAGAGCATACGTCATTGACAGAAACAACGTTAATTGTTGCATCTCATTGTGTTGTTGTCCTTCAGTGGCTAGCTAGCTAGAAAAAATTGGCCCTTTCCTAAATTAACCATGGATGGAGATAGGGATTTGGACTTGTGGTTTTACTTAATTCTCCATACTGGCCAATGATTATAACGGCGATTCTGATCCAACCATTAATTCATACATTGTGCCCTTGGACTGAGAGGATGGAAGTTGAATATGTAGCTAGATGTAAAAGGCTAATGTTAACTAGCTAACGTTGCCCATGAAAGGAAGTTAGGCTAGTGAGAAAGCATTTTAGCCAGGTAGCCTAGGGCAACAAAAACTAAAAGTGTGTACTGTATGACAGAGTCATAGACCGTTTTGTCAACATGAAAGAGAGGAGGATGGCATTGGCATTTCTCTACAAGTAGAGTGAGTCAACATGCTTTTTCCACTTAAATAAACACACACACACACACACACAGCGAGAAATCAGAACCATGAACAGCCTCATCATATTTAGATTACGTTGATTGGACTAAATTGTTTTTGGTATGTTTTAGTTGTCACTGTATTAGACTAAGCAGAGGTGATTTGATGATGTTGAAATGGTGCTGGAATAGTGGAGCTCCTGTTTTCTTGTGACTTGCTGTAACTCTCTGTGGTTCTAAATCAATAGTTGTTTAGTGGTCTGAAAATGTCAGAAACATTAACTTGCTTGACTATGCTGTAGGTCATGTAACTGTCTGTTACTGTACATGCAATATGCTTTGTGGACTTCACTGGACAGAGGTTACTGTCCGGTTTTGTGATGAAACGAAGGTGTGGTTGAATTTATTCTGCTACTCTGTCTTCTTATTGTCTCTGCCTTTAAACCTTTATGATCAAATGAGATGCTCATCGAACATCTCATTCTAAAATCATTGGCATTAATATGGAGTTGGTCCCCCTTTTGCTGATTTAACAGCCTCCACTCTTCTGGGAAGGCTTTCCACTAGATGTTGGAACATTACTGTGGGGACTTGCTTCCATTCAGCCACAAGAGCATTAGTGAGGTTGGTCACTGATGTTGGGTGATTAGGCCTGGCTCGCAGTCAGCGTTCCAATTCATCCCAAAGGTGAGGGCTCTGTGCAGGCCAGGGCTCTGTGCAGGCCAGTCAAGTTCTTCCACACCAATCTCGACAAACTATTTCTGTATGGACCTTGCTTTGTGCACAGGGGCATTGTCATACTGAAACAGGAAAGGGCCTTCCACAAACTGTTGCCACAAAGTCAGAGTTGTCTAGAATGTGATTGTATGCTGTAGAGTTAAGATTTCCCCTCACTGGAACTAAGGGGCCTGAACCATGAAAAACAGCCCATACCATTATTCCTTCTCCACCAGACTTTACAGTTGGCACTATGCAGTCGGGCAGGTAGCTCCCGACTAACAGTTCTTGTACTGACGTTGCTTCCAGAGGCAGTTTGGAACTCGATAGTGAGTGTTGCAAACGATGATAGATGATTTTAACGCACCACACACTTCAGCACTCGGTGGTCCCGTTCTGTGAGTTTGTGTGGCCTACCACTTCGCGGCTGAGCCATTGTTGTTCCTAGACGTTTCCACTTTACAATAACATTACTTACAGTTGACCGGGGCAGCTCTAGCAGCGCAGAAATTTGACAAACTGACTTGTCAGCAACGGGTGTGGCTGAAATAGCTGAATCCAGTAATTTGAAGGGGTGTCCACATACTTTTGTATATACAGTATAGTGTATCATGGTCGCAAGGCACATTAACTAACAGGTTATAGAGCAAACAATGCAATTATCACAACATATACTGTATGTGGAAATGTGGCTTTTTTGGGGGGAGGGGCTTCCCCATTGATTTTACCCACGCACCACTACTGGGTAACGATGCTCTTCTTCGGGACAATTATCAGTTACATGAGGTGTTTATTTGGCATATAAACATACAGACAGACTGTGTGATTTTACGGTCCTTATTAAACAGCAGACCCAGTTAATGGCTATGTGTGTGTCTCAAGGCCCCTGCTCTGTGAGTCACCCTGGGTGTACAGAGAGGGTCTCCTGGGTCTCTGACTAGCTGTTAGGTTCCTCCTTGGTGGTTACTCACCTAATAAGGTTTTATACAGTCAGGAGGAAACTGTGTCAACCCTGTCACTGGTGTTCAGCCATTAGGGATCTGAGGGAGGAAATACGATGGTTCATACCACAACAACACTATGGTTAAAGGTGTCCATGGAATCTTACAACATTCGTTCAAGACACACATGCAACAAACACACAAACACACACACCACAGTAACTGTTGACAGTGACACTGCTGAGTGCTGGCTGTGCTCAACACTGCAAATAAACTCAGGTACAGTCCAGTCCAGCCCAAGGCAGAGATGGTAAGTAGTCTATTTATGATTGAATTGGAGGCTGAACAGCAATACCACAACAACACTATGTATCCATTAACCTTCTCCTCCCTCCTCGTCCTCTTTCCTCCCTTCCTCTTCCCTCCTCCTCATCTTCCTTCCCTCCTCCACCCTATTCCCTCCACCTCCTCCTCTTCCCTCCCTCCCTCCCTCCCTCCCCTGAGTGTGTACAATATTACAGCAATAGGTCTCTCCCCTACCCAACAGACACACACACACACACACACACACACACACACACACACACACACACACACACACACACACACACACACACACACACACACACACACACACACACACACACACACACACACACACACACACACACACACACACACACACACACACACACACACACACACACACACACACACACACACACACACACACACACACACACACTCAGACAGGTACTTAAAGCCATCAGAGAGCCCACTCCTTTGTTGTTCCAATAAGGTGGTTGTTTTCCCTGAGCTCAACCAATCAGAGATTCACCTCAGATGAATTTGGACATGCACTGAAATGCACGAAATACCTCTGGGTAATGCATTCTTAATCACACTGTGGTGTAATGTCAGTGTATGTGTGTGTGTGTGTGTGTGTGTTGTTCCTCCAGCATCTAACTCAAATTGGCTTTGTGGTGGCCCACGATTTACATGTTGTGCAATGAGCTGGAATCTTAATTTGCAAGCCCCAGAGAGACGCAGGGCATTGACTGCACCTTTTTGAAAGCCAGAACCAATAACCATTGCCTCACCTCACCTTAGATGAGGTTCTCATCGGCTGCTTGCTGCTTTATCTAAAGCCAATATAGGGAGAAGGTAATGGGTTGAGGTGAGACAAACATCCCCTTGTCGCGTTGAACACACCATCGAGGTCTGAGGACAAACCATTCCTCACATTCTTTTCCACTTCCTCCCAATCCCACTTCTGACACCAGTGTACGAACCAAGAGGGTGAGTAATGGAATAATGTATTCCGCCACCAAGGAGGAGATGAAGATCAGTTGAACAAGCTCTCCATGAGCTTCATATCTCAGTGTTAACCAGCTTGTTATAGTGGATGAATATCTCAGTGTTAAACAGCTTGTTATAGTAGATGAATATCTCAGTGTTAAACAGCTTGTTATAGTAGATGAATATCTCAGTGTTAATCAGCTTGTTATAGTAGATGAATATCTCAGTGTTAACCAGCTTGTTATAGTGGATGAATATCTCAGTGTTAACCAGCTTGTTATAGTAGATGAATATCTCAGTGTTAACCAGCTTGTTATAGTGAATGAATATCTCAGTGTTAACCAGCTTGTTATAGTGGATGAATATCTCAGTGTTAACCAGCTTGTTATAGTGGATGAATATCTCAGTGTTAACCAGCTTGTTATAGTGGATGAATATCTCAGTGTTAACCAGCTTGTTATAGTAGATGAATATCTCAGTGTTAACCAGCTTGTTATAGTGGATGAATATCTCAGTGTTAACCAGCTTGTTATAGTGGATGAATATCTCAGTGTTAACCAGCTTGTTATAGTGGATGAATATCTCAGTGTTAACCAGCTTGTTATAGTGGATGAATATCTCAGTGTTAACCAGCTTGTTATAGTGGATGAATATATCAGTGTTAACCAGCTTGTTATAGTAGATGAATATCTCAATGTCAACCAGCTTGTTATAGTGGATGAATATCTCAGTGTTAACCAGCTTGTTATAGTGGATGAATATCTCAGTGTTAACCAGCTTGTTATAGTAGATTAATATCTCAGTGTTAACCAGCTTGTTATAGTGGATGAATATCTCAGTGTTAACCAGCTTGTTATAGTGGATGAATATCTCAGTGTTAACCAGCTTGTTATAGTGAATGAATATCTCAGTGTTAACCAGCTTGTTATAGTAGATGAATATCTCAGTGTTAACCAGCTTGTTATAGTAGATGAATATCTCAGTGTTAACCAGCTTGTTATAGTAGATGAATATCTCAGTGTTAACCAGCTTGTTATAGTGGATGAATATCTCAGTGTTAACCAGCTTGTTATAGTGGATGAATATCTCAGTGTTAACCAGCTTGTTATAGTAGATTAATATCTCAGTGTTAACCAGCTTGTTATAGTAGATGAATATCTCAGTGTTAAACAGCTTGTTATAGTAGATGAATATCTCAGTGTTAACCAGCTTGTTATAGTGGATGAATATCTCAGTGTTAACCAGCTTGTTATAGTGAATGAATATCTCAGTGTTAACCAGCTTGTTATAGTAGATGAATATCTCAGTGTTAAACAGCTTGTTATAGTAGATGAATATCTCAGTGTTAACCAGCTTGTTATAGTGGATGAATATTTCAGTGTTAACCAGCTTGTTATAGTAGATGAATATCTCAGTGTTAACCAGCTTGTTATAGTGGATGAATATCTCAGTGTTAACCAGCTTGTTATAGTGGATGAATATCTCAGTGTTAACCAGCTTGTTATAGTAGATGAATATCTCAGTGTTAACCAGCTTGTTATAGTAGATGAATATCTCAGTGTTAACCAGCTTGTTATAGTGAATGAATATCTCAGTGTTAACCAGCTTGTTATAGTGGATGAATAAAAGATGGTGTCCTATTGTGTCCTACAGTGCTATTCATCACTAAGTTATGAGAATCTAGAGCTTTTCAATAGGAGGAAGGCAATACATTTTTTAAATGAGATGCCAGTTTCTATTATCTTATATTGTCCCCCTGGTGCCCTTATCTTCAAGTACTGTATTAGTCTAATGTGTAAGAAATGAACCGGGGTCAGTTCCTCAGCTTTTTCACACACTGTGTGTAAATATAGACAGTACCGTGCAGTATTGAAGAGCCCTCACTGCTGCTCAATCAGCCTACTTTTCCAACCTGATTGAGGAGAATAAAAGCCATCCAACATGTATTTTTGATATTGTTGCAAAGCTAACTAAATAGCAGCATTCCCCAAGAGAGGGTGGCCTTCGCTTCAGCAGTGATGAATTCATTAACTTCTTAGATGAAAAGATCATGATCATTAGAAAGCATATTACGGACTCCTCTTTGAATCTGCCTATTTCTCCAAAACTCAGTTGTCCTGAGTCTGCACAGAACTGCCAGGACCTCGGATCAATGGAGACACTCAAGTTCTTTTATCTTGTATCTCTCGACACATTCACAAAATAGTCATGGCCTCTAAACCTTCCAGCTGTCGACTGGACCAGAGGCAGCGTGTGGGTAAAATCACTGAGGAAGCCACCTCTGTCCAGTGAAGTCCACAAAGCATATTGCATGTACAGTAACAGACAGTTACATGACCTACAGCATAGTCAAGAAAGTTAATGTTTCTGATATTTTCAGACCACTAAACAACTATTGATTTAGAACCACAGAGAGTTACAGCAAGTCACAAAGAAAACAGGAGCTCCACTATTCCAGCACCATTTCAACTTCAACATTTCAACATCATCAAATCACCTCTGCTTAGTCTAATACAGTGACAACTAAAACACACCCAAAACAGTCCAATCAACGTAAGCTTATTATGATATGGCTGTCCATGGTTCTGATTTCTGTGTGAGCGTTCGTGCAAGTAGAAAAACATGTTGACTCACTCTACTTGTAGAGAAACTCCAATGCCATCCTCCTCTCTTTTATGGTCACGAAACGGCTTATCGCTCTGTCATACAGTACACGCTATTTTTTGCTGTCCTAGGCTACCTGGCTAAAGTACTTGCTCGCTAGCCTAACTTCCATTTATGGGCAACATTAGCTAGTTAACATTAGCCTTCTACATCTAGCTACATATTGAACTTCCATCCTTTTAATCATTAGCCAGTACAGAGAATTAAGTAAAACCAAACTCCAAATCCCTATCTCCATCCATGGCTAATTTAGGAAAGGGCCAATTTTAACTAGCTGGCTAGCTAGCTACCGGAGGAAAACAACACAACAAGATGCAACAAGTAAAGTTTTTCTGTCAATTGCGTATGCTCTCAGTGGGATTTGATAGTTGACACTTTTTATGCACCTGGACCATGCACAGCTGAGGTCGCTCAGTTTAGCTCAACAATGATTGGCTAGTTTTGTATACTTTTTTTGTCAAGGGAGGCTAGATGCTTGCTGACTTCCCTTGGATTCAATGCTACAGGCTGCAACAATGTCATATTGGTTTGGACCAGACAGCATCAGATAGACGACCTACACGTAGAGAAACAGAGAGACTCTGTTTCGCTCGGATGCTTTCTCTTGTGGGATACATTCAGCCTGTTGCAAATTGAAAAAATAAAATGGCAGCCATGAATACACATCACTGTACTGGACCCTATTCCAACTAAACTACTGAAAGAGCTACTTCCTGTGCTTGGCCCTCCTATGTTGAGCATAATGTGTATCACACTCACTAAATGTGGCAGTAATGAAGCCTCTCCTGAAAATGCCAAAGCCTGACCCCCCCCCCCCCCCCCCCCCCCCACTAACGGCCTGTATCGAATCTCCCACTCATTCCTCTCAAACATGTTTTAAAAAGCTGTCTTCCTGAACGACAAATAATGTATACGAAACGCTCCAGTCTGATTTTAGACCCCATCATAGTACTGAGACTGTGTTTGTGAAGGTGGTAAATTACCTTTTAATGGCGTCAGACCAAGGCTCTACCTCTGTCCTCGTGCTTCTAGACCTTAGTACCACTTTTTGACACCATCAATCACCACATTCTGTTGGAGAGATTGGAAACCCTTTGTCTACACGGCCAAGTTCTTGCCAAGTTCTTGTCTCAGCCTCCTGTGTATATTCTGCAATAGTCTATGTGCTGGGGGGCTAGGGACAGTCTGTCCTATCTGGCAAAATTCTCCTGTCTTATCTGGTTTCCTGTGTGAACTTAAGTATGCTGCTTCTAATTCTTACATCTCTCTCTCTCTCTCCCCCTCTCTCTCTCCCCCTCGCTCTCTCTCCCCTCTCTCTCTCCCCCTCTCCCCCTCTCCCCCTCTCCCCCTCTCCCCCTCTGTCTGTCTGTCTGTCTGTCTGTCTGTCTGTCTGTCTGTCTCTCTCCCCCTCTCCCCCTCTCCCCCTCTCCCCCTCTCCCCCTCTGTCTGTCTGTCTGTCTGTCTGTCTGTCTGTCTGTCTGTCTGTCTGTCTGTCTGTCTGTCTGTCTCTCTCTCTCTCTCTCTCTCTCTCTCTCTCTCTCTCTCTCTCTCTCTCTCTCTCTCTCTCTCTCTCTCTCTCTCTCTCTCTCTCTCTCTCTCTCTCTCTCTCTCTCTCTCTCTCTCTCTCTCTCTCTCTCTCTCTCTCTCTCTCTCTCTCTCTCTCTCTCTCTCTCTCTCTCTCTCTCTCTCTCTCTCTCTCTCTCTCTCTCTCTCTCTCTCTTACTCTCCCTCTCTCTGAGGACCTGAGCCCTAGAACCATGCCTCAGGTCTACCTGGCCTGATGACTCCTGGTTGTCCCCAGTCCACCTAGTCGTGCTGCTGCTCCAGTTTCTGCCTTTTTGCCTGTGGTTATGAAACCCCTGACCTGTTCACCAGCCGTGCTACCTTGTCCCGGACCTACTGTTTTCGACCCTCTCTCTCTCTCGCGCGCTCTAGCCCTCCCTCCCTCCCTCTTTCACTCTCTCTCTACCGCACCTACTGTCTTGACCTTGGAATGCTCGTCTAGGAAAATCCAACTGACATTTACTGAAATGGGCTGAACTGTTGCACCCTCTACAACCATTGTGACTGAAGAACGATCTAGCCTTAATTGCCATTTACTCTTTTAATATCCACCCGGCACAGCCAGAAGAGGACTGTTTACCCCTCGGAGCCTGGTTCCTCTCTAGGTTTCTTACTAGGTTCCTGCCTTTCTAGGGAGTTTTTCCTAGCCACCGTGCTTCTACATCTGCTTTGCTTGCTGTTTGGGGTTTTAGGCTGGGTTTCTGTATAAGCATTTTGTGACATCTGCTGATGTAAAAAGGGCTTTATAAATACATTTGATTTGATTTGATTGACGGTGTAAGAAAATAACTGAGGTCTGTTCCTCAGCTGTTTCACTCACTGTGTGTAAATTCAATGCAATGTTTCTTTCAATGTCCTGCAGGGATTAACGTAGGGAGCTGTTACCGTATCAACCATTTCCCAGATGATAACGACTATGACACAGACAGCTCAGAATACCTCCTGCGTGAGTGGTCATTGTCTCTTCTGTTCTTGACCTCTCCTCTCCTCTCCTCTCCTCTCCTCTCCTCTCCTCTCCTCTCCTCTCCTCTCCTCTCCTCTCCTCTCCTCTCCTCTCCTCTCCTCTCCTGTCATCTTCTCTTCACTTCACTTCTCTTCTCCACTTCTCTTCTAATAAATGTTCAGACCTCATGACTGTGTGTGTAGTAATCCTAACTGTTGTTACTGCTCATCACTTAAAGTTATGGCTATTTTTTCTTATAGTCCCCCAAGACATTAGACTCAGTGTGTACAGAAAAAAGCTGCAGGGAGTTTTTCCTCTGACTGTTAGTTGTGCCAGAGTGTGTGTGTGTGTGTCCATGTGTTATTTGTGTGTGTGCGCATGTGTGTGTGTGTGTGACTAACCACACCTCTTTCTACTCCAGGTATTGTGCGGGCGTCCAGTGTGTTTCCTATCCTCAGCACCTGTCTGTTGATGCTGGGGGGGCTGTGTTTGGCCGTGGGACGTATCTATAGCAACAGGAACAGCATCCTGCTTAGCGCTGGCATCCTGTTCGTAGCCGCAGGTAAGCCACGCCCCCTTTAGGGCCTGACACACACACGCCCTTCAGGGCCTGACACACACACGCCCTTCAGGGCCTGACACACACACACCCTTCAGGGCCTGACACACACACACCCTTCAGGGCCTGACACACACACACCCTTCAGGGCCTGACACACACACGCCCTTCAGGGCCTGACACACACACGCCCTTCAGGGCCTGACACACACACGCCCTTCAGGGCCTGACACACACACGCCCTTCAGGGCCTGACACACACACCCTTCAGGGCCTGACACACACACCCTTCAGGGCCTGACACACACACCCTTCAGGGCCTGACACACACACACACACCCTTCAGGGCCTGACACACACACACCCTTCAGGGCCTGACACACACACGCCCTTCAGGGCCTGACACACACACACCCTTCAGGGCCTGACACACACACACACCCTTCAGGGCCTGACACACACACACCCTTCAGGGCCTGACACACACACACCCTTCAGGGCCTGACACACACACACACACACACACACACACACACACACACACACACACACACACACACACACACACACACACACACACACACACACACACACACACACACACACACACACACACACACACACACACACACACACACACACACACACACACACACACACACACCGTCATCAGTTACCTGTGCTCGGTCTGAATTGTGAAGTCCATTCACAGCGCAGGCTGAGAAGGCCATACGCTGTCCTCTACATACATTAGAGCAGTGTGTTAGGGCTGGGGAGGTCAGTCATGTAGAGAAGTGGCACCGATCATTAAGACTGTTCATTACTTATCAGACCAGAGAGAAGATGTGTCCTGGGATCTCTGACTGATGACTAGTATTATCCAGAGGTCTGATTACACGTTCCTCAAGTTAGGGCCGAAGCCTGATAGGAAAACCAATGGGCTGAGAGATTGTCTGATGTTCTGTCTCTCTCTGTCTCTGTTTCGGTGTCTCCCTCATATACACTCTCTCTCTGTGTTTCTGTCTTTCTATAACTCTCTCAGGCCTGAGTAACATCATTGGCATCATTGTCTACATCTCCAGCAACGCCGGCGACCCCAGTGACAAGCGCGATGAGGACAAGAAGAACACCTACAGCTACGGCTGGTCCTTCTACTTCGGAGCGCTGTCCTTCATCGTGGCCGAGATGGTGGCCGTCCTGGCTGTCAACATCTACATCGAGAAGAACAAGGAGGTCCGCTTCCATGCTCGCCGCGACTTCATCCGCTCCATGTCCTCCTCCTCACCCTACTCACGCATACCCAGTTACCGCTTCCGCCGGCGGACGTCCCACTCCAGCTCGCGCTCCTCTGACGCTTCGCAGGAGAACTCGCCGGCGAGGCTGAAGGGTGGGACCTCGGCAACGGGGCCGTTGGGAGAATTGACCATGTACACGTTGACCCGCGAGGGGGGTCTGAAAGGGGGCGTGCCGGAGAACACATACAGCCCCGAGCACGGCTCAGGCAATTTCCTGCAGTTGCACAACTGCTTCCCCAATGACCTGAAGGACGGGGTCAACCGGCGGACCACGCCCGTGTGAGAAGAGCTTTAGACGGGCCGGTGGACTGAGGAGGCCCCCCTGATGTGGATGGAGGATGGAGGTAGGTCAGAGTCCGTGGTTCCAGGGAAAGACGGAGCCAGTGAAAAGACAAAGCCCCTCCTCAGTGGGAAACAACATGAGGACGAGGACTGAGGACATGGACAGAGATATAAGGTTATAAAATGTTGCCCGTGACATGGTTTCTAAGGGTCACTGGACATAAACAGTGCTTGGTTCTTTCCTGGTGTTCCTTTGTGCTTTTTGACTGCAACAGACTAGTCACCATCATTGTTTATGTCGTACACTACATACAAGAAAACCATTCCCTTTAAAATGTGTCCTTGAAATGCTTAATAGAGAAGAGAGTGGAATGTCCTCTTGTTGATGGATTTTGATTGCCAATGTGTGTTGGGAAACTGTTGCGTGAATTGTTCAATGTACAACATTTCCCCCTATTTTACCTGCTTTAAGTATCGAACGTAGTTCAACTAAATGTATTGTCCAACCTGAAGCCCTCTGTCACCTTTGCATGCTACTGTATAGCCTACTGGAGTAGAGCTCTGTGTCTCTGTGTTATCTGTTAGTAGCTACTGTTGTCCAGCCTTACTTTGTGTCACTGTCAGTTTAATAGAGAAACAAATCCAAGGATTGAGTTCTCAACAAAGCCATTCATTTGTATCTGGGAAAAACTAAAGGGACATGACTGACCTGCGAACCCATGTTAAACTTAGTTGGTTGTAGTTAGGTTAAGGTTAGGGGTTTGGTTAAGGTGAGGTTTAAGGTGAGGGTTAGAGTTATGTTATATCATGCCCCTTTTTTTCCTGCAACCATAGCCATTTCATTCTAGACACTTCTATGATTAAATGACCATCTGTTATAAAAAAAAAACACACATCCAAACTACTGCTAATTTCCGGATTAAGAATGTGTTGTACATTTTCAAGTTTAGAAGAGAAATAGCACCTTTGAATTTGCATACACTGAATGTACAAAACATTAAGAACACCTTCTCTTTCCATGACATACACTGACCAGGTGAATCCAGGTGAAATCTATGATCCCTTATTGATGACACCTGTTAAATCCACTTCAATCAGTGTAGATGAAGGGGAGGAGACAGGTTCAAGAAGGATTTTTAAGCCTTGAGACAATTGAGACATGGATTGTGTATGTCTGCCACTCAGAGGGTGAATGGGCAAGACAAAATATTGAAGTGTCTTTGAACAGGGTATGGTAGTAGGTGCCAGGCACACCGGTTTGTGTCAAGAACTGCAATGCTGCTGGGTTTTTCATGCAGTTTCCAGTGTGTATCAAGAATGGTCCACCACCCAAAGGATATCCAGCCAACTTGACAACTGTGGGAAGCATTGGAGTCAACATGAGCCAGCATCCCGGTGGAATGCTTTCGACACCTTATAGAGTCCATACCCTGACGAATTGAGGCTGTTCTAAAGGGCAAAAGGGGGTGGAACTTGATATTAGGAAGGCGTTACTAATATTTGGTACACTCAGTGTATGTTTAATTCTTTTTTAAATTGAAACTGGATTGATGACATTTTATCCATAACTGCTAAGTCGAACCAGCTGTCTTAAAACATATCCCTTCATCCTACAGCAATCTCAATTCATCCCCATCTCATCTCTGTGTCAAAGATCATTCCTACTGCTCAGTCCATAGAGTCCAGTCCAATATGGCTGACATGATGATGTCAATGGAACCTATGGACATTCTGCAATCTTTATTTATTTCTATGTCAGTCCCCAGTCCCCTTTCTTCAGTGTTCTAATCTAAAACCCTACTGAGATTTGACATTGTGGGTGCACTGGTCACAGGAAAAGAGCAGCTAACAAAAGCCGACTCTCCCAGGAATTGAGAGAGCACAGGACTTCTTTCAGCTTTTCAACAGCCAGGCCGGCGGTTGGATAAGGATCGAGAACCGACAGAGAATGAAGTGGCTGAAAGGCTACCTGTCTGTCTGTCTGCTTGCCTACCTGTCTGTCTGCTCTCTGTCTGGGTGGATGTTTTCTAGGTCTCCACCGTCCAGTGCAGAACAGAGAAGTCGATCTGAAGGTTGGGAGAAAAAAAAGTTAGCCATCTCTCGAGAGGCCTAGCGCCAATCCACATCTGTAACCTGGAGCTCCAGTCATCCATGGCATCCTTGTCCTCCAAACTTCTCTTTCATTTTGGTTTCTCAGGAAATATTCCATTATAGCTTCTACAGTTCAACCCCTTGAGGTCTGGAGATTCAAGGATTCACTGCTTTATTGCCATTGTTGTGAGGCAGAGAACTGGACTATGGGCAAGGGATTTCAAAGTGGATGTTTGTCCCTGAGGGGCCACCGTAAACAGGAAATGCTGATATCATTGTGCAACCATTGTTACAGTTTGAAACAAACGTGTGGTGGTTTGAAATGTGAAAATGTATATACAAAAGTCAAGCCAACACAAAGCATGTATAGAGTGTTGCTGAATTGAAATCACATCTTTTAATAGAATAATGTATCAAACAAGATGTGATGACGGAAAAATACTTTGATAGTTTGTTGCATCGGTCATGCTTTTTACTCATGGAGGTGGATACCATTGTTCCTGTCTGGGATACCATTTAATACACTGAAAACACATTCCTGTTCCCTTCTGTAGAGTGATGAACGTAGAGGGAGAGGAACACATATTTTTTATGCCTCTGTGCTCAACAGCTATAATGTGTTTCAATGTTCTAAACAGGACTACTATTGAGCCTTGCTGTTATAACAATCAAACACACACACACACGCACACGCACACACACACACACACACACACACACACACACACACACACACACACACACACACACACACACACACACACACACACACACACACACACACACACACACACACACACACACACACACACACACACACACACACACACACACAGTATGCCTGTACTCTTCTCCTCTCCTAACTCTGAGGAACTACCTGCTGATTTCCATCACATCTCTGTTAGCTGATATTGCTGTTCTCTATATTTCTTTCAGTCTCCATCCAACAGTCAACATAAAGTTGTTAATATGAATGAGAATAAATAAAATTGGGGTACAACCTCTTGTTGTTTGGCTTGTGTATGTTTTGTCTGTCGTTCTATTGTGTGTCTGATTCCCTTCAATTCCCTATTGTTTATTCTCTTTCAGGCAAGACAAGTGTAAAATGTATCACATCTCAAATCTAATGCATAGGCATAATAGAACATAAAAAGTGTCAGTATTCATGTATTCATTCTCAATGTTTTTCTTTGTTGGTTTCAAAAGAAGCTGCAATTCATGTTAAGCCTCATTCTTTTTTCTATCCACAGATGAACTGTACAATGTCAGGAAAATAAAACACCAATCTTAACTGAGCAAGCAATGCAGGTTTTCAACAGGCTTTTACTATTGATCTGAGAGCTGTACCTTTGTAAAAGCACAAATTAGATGGAACTGTTTTCTTTGTTTCAGATGACGTATCATTGTACATTGCTGGTGAATGATCAGTAATATACAGTAAATATGAACATAAAATAGAGCATTATGAAGCCTGCAGGCTTATCTGATATTCTGCTGAATGGAAAAAAGCTCCCTCTCTGGTTTGATTGCACTCCATTTAGCAATCTACAATTCAGGTTGCTCTGAGATCTAGTGCTCTCTACCTTGTAGACAACGTCACACCACTGGTTCTTCTGGACTTCAGTGACTTTGAATACCTCATAGGGCGGAATTAAAACCTCACTCTCATTTGCATAGGCAGAGTAATATGTCAGGTTAGCCCCGAAACATGTTTTGATCTCAAAGCAGGAAACGTTACCGAAAGTGTATAAGGTTTTGAGTTGAGAGCTTGAGGTGAAAGAACCGAAACGGATCTCTTTGTCAACAACACTCTGATCAAAACACAGTTCTGCAGTAGGTGGTCCTACAAGTTGTTTGACTTAGTTTAAGGATGTGAATGGCATCAGTCAGATAGAAGTGCAGGGATTGGTACTGGAATGTTTTTCCAAACAGTGATTTACCATTTCTAACTGCTTTGTTGAAGTCAAAGTAGAAGGATTGTGATTTAGATTTGGTTTTGGGTTTGTTATTTGTGTACAAATACATAGCAATGGAATGCTCTCTGTTCAGACCACGTTTAGGTGACTTTGCTTTTTGTTCGGCTATCTTCCAGGCTTCATTGAACTTTGAGTTTGAATTTCTCTCTTCCTGGAGATACTTGGGCGCCTTAGTGTACATTTCCGTTGTGCAACGATCATATTTGTCATCAACAGAATCTGGGGCCATGTCCAGCGCGGACGGCTTGAACTGTAAAAACAACATTTCATAGTGTCAAATAAAAACATGCCAGGTCCCTACATCCCAGAGGATTCTTTTAATGGAAACAGTCCAGTGCTTGAAATCACATTTGCATACAGCAGTAGTGGTGAGGATGGATTGTATGATGGAGCCTTGGCTTGCCT